>NC_069507.1:166701291-166971291 GCF_027579735.1 Bombina bombina
ACTTTGCGATGTGGGGGAATGGCAGTTAAGAGGTTAATACATTTTATTGTTAGTTGCGATGTGGGGCGTTGGCATTATAGTGGCTAATACATTTTATGGTGAGTTGCGATGTGGGGAATGGCGGTTTTGATGTTAATAACTAATAGATACTTTGCGATATGGGGGTTGGTGGATTAGGGGTTAATACATTTATTTGTTATTGCGGTGGGGGGTGGAGATATTGTGAATGCGTTAGGTGTTTGCTTTTATTTTAACAGCGAGTGACTGTTAGCGGCCCCGTATTTGTGATTGAGTGTAGTGTAAGGTCGGGCTACCATAGTAACCTATTAATTTTGAAGAAATTCAGCATTGGGTAGAATCGTTAAAACAACCCTAACTTACACCTACACGAAATGGGCGACTGTACGCAATGAACTAAATAATTCTATGGAAGTCAGGTACTTTTATCTGTCGGCAAATTCGGTACCTTACGGCTCCATTTTTAACAGCTCAATAGAAACAAACTCAATGACAATTAACATCTTTGTTCTTACTTGAAGTCATGGATACTTCTTTTCTCCAATAACAGGTATCACTTGATACTCACTCACATGACTTGTCTTTAGATACTTATGACCAGTGTCCTGTGCACGAATACTTTTTTGTGCAGTGTAACTATGTGAGGAAATCATTCTTAAAGGTAGAGTAACGTTAAATTTAATCTTTTTAATGATTAAGATAGAGAATGTGATTTAATCCCCCCCCCATGTACTACTATTATCAAATGTGTCTTGTTTTCTTGGTATACTTTGTTGAAAAGCATATCTTGGTAGTCTCAGGAGCAGCAATACACTATTGGGTGTATTCTGATTATTGGTGTTTGCACATATATGTCTGTTGTCTTTGGCTCATTTAATGTGTTCCTCTGGCCCTATTAGTGGATTTGTAAACCTGAGCCTGCCTACACTTGCTCTTCAATAAAGGATATCAATGCATAACTTAAAAAAAACTTTTTAATGCACTCTCATTATTATTTTTTTCTTCTGATTTTACTGTAATAACATTGTAGACATTACACTCTAAAGAGGCTGGGGTGCATTCATGCAACACATGACCTTGACAGTCCTGCTTGCTGCACTGTCATTGGCTGATATTTGCAGGAGGTCATTTACAATTTCTTCACTGGCTACAGTAAAGGAAGTAAGAAATACAACATTCAAAAGGCTTTTCACATTTTTCTAAAATCGATTTAGATGTTTTTAAACCATTTATTTTGCATGCAGATTGTTTGCAATTGCAGTTAATAATATTTGATAAATAAATAAAATTTTGACCTTATATTGTGGTCAAAATTTAAATGAAACATTTAAATGAAATATATTTGCAATATACTGTACATGTATTGGCAAAAATGCTTCTAGTAAAAGTTTTAACTGTTTTAGTGTTAACATTTTTCGCTGCATGTGCATGTGAAGCATAGCTAGATATTCTCAGTGCACCAGCATTTTAAATAATGCAGCTGCTCAGAGCACCAGTGGGGCTTGTATCATGTCAACAATAGACAAATTGAGTCATTAGCAGATGGTACAAGCACCTTAAGTTCTCTGAACAAGATCTGTGTTTAAAATGATGGTGCACAGTGCATACTTAACCCCTTGAGTGCTAACAACGGCTCTGAGTCATCACAGATGGTACAAGCACCTTAAGTTCTCTGAACAAGATCTGTGTTTAAAATGATGGTGCACAGTGCATACTTAACCCCTTGAGTGCTAACAACGGCTCTGAGTCATCGCAGAGTTTCCCACTCAGGTGCTAACGACGGTTCAGAGCCGTCGCTAGCACTCTCTCACCTTGAGGGAGATCTGGGGGCTCCCATCCGCTCCTACCCCGGCAATCGGGCCTGTATAATGACAGGTATCACTGGGGCTTCACGTTTTGTGTGGTGATATCATGTGCAATGACGTGATGATGCACCTTTATTAAAGATAGACAATGGGCAATATAGGTAAAGGGGGCATGCTGCTTAGAAGCCTGTATCTCAGGCATCTAAGCAGCTACAGACCCCCAAGACCCACCGTTGGAAAGGTAATCGCCTAACCTTTTCAACGGTATAAGTCTTGGGGATATGAAAAAAAGGTGAGAAAGTGCTTAGCACTCAAATGGTTAAATACACTTTTGGAACAGCTTTAGCTTTTATAAGAAGCATTTTTGCTAATACATGTATATTATATATATGCTTCTATTCAAAAGTGAAATGCATCCATATGGATTCCAATTTTGGCTGGAATGTCCCTTTAATATTCCCATAAAGTTATGTCCATATATTTCTTTGCAGAAGTATAATGGTGCTCTCACTTGGCTTACACAAAAAAAAGTTACGAGATTTAGCTCCCAAATTCTCTTAATATGCAAAACTACCATTTAATATATTTCATACCCTAGAGCAGGGGTGTCCAAACTTTGCTCTCCAGAGGTTTTGGAACTACATTTCCGATGATGCTCAGCCAGTATTTTATCTAGCTGAGCATCATGGGAAATATAGTTCCAAAACCTCTGGAGAGCAAAGTTTGGACACCCCTGCCCTAGAGATTATTACCATGCAAAAATAGATCTATTTTTATGTTTGCTTACTAACTGAAAAAAAACAACGACAGTCTTCCAGCTTATTGACAGATTAACAAAGGATTTCAAGAATACCTGGGATATTAATAAAACAATAATTAGAAATAAAATAAGTGTAAACATTAAAGATATGGGTGCCCATTTATCAAAGGTCTTGCCGACCTGATCCGACAGTGCAGATCAGGTCCGCAAGACCTCGCTGAATGCAGTGAGCAATATGCTCTCCGTATTCAGCATTGCACCAGCAGTTCACAAGTGCTGCTGGTGCAACGCCGCCCTCTGCAGACTCGCGGCCAATGGGCCACCAGCAGGGAGGTGTCAATCAACACAATCGTACTCGATCGGGTTGATTTCTGGTGATTCCTGTCCGCCTGCTCAGAGCAGGCGGACAGGGTTATGGAGCAGCGGTCTTTAAACTGCTGCTTCATAACTGCTGTTTCTGGTGAGTCTGTAGACTCGCCAGAAACACAGCCCTTCAAGCTTGATAAATGGGCCCCATGGTATTTCCGGGATGGACTAACATTATTATTATCCGTTATTTGTAGAGCGCCAAAAGATTCCGCAGCACTAATTAGGTGGGATCAGACTGATATACTTGAGGAAAGTTCTTCTTTGTGAAAAGCACTATTGGGCTAAAAGAGGCTGCTCCCTCCCTGGTGGTAGATCGCCATAGACTAAGCTACTGAGCTTTTGATAATTCCTGAGAGAGCGCTTCTCTTTCTGTATGTATTTGTAATATGACAATAGGGAAGTCTCCCTAAGCTGATGGGGAAAACTTTAAGGAAAATGGCTGCACCTTAATGACAAAGCCCAAAGTAGGCAGAAATAATCATCTGGGGTTGTCTGGTATTTTGGGGCTGAACTGACCTTGTTAGGCAAGATCAGACAGATATACTTTAGGAAAGTTCTTGGGGTTAAAGAGTCTGCTCCCAGGTGGTAAATCGCCCTTCAACGGGGGTCATCAATTGTGGACCTCTAGAGGTTTTGGGAATACATTTCCGATGATGCTCAGCATTTTTTACATGATGATTACAAAAATTACTAATAATATTATTAATATTATCATGAGATGGCAGAGATGCTGGTACCGCCACAAAAAAGCCCTGTAATATATATATATGTTAAATGGGGCAGCTTGGGGAGTGGATGAGACTAAGTGTAAACAACAACATTTTATGTCATTTAGGCAATATTTACATGTCATAATACAGCTTATACATGTAACTTAAAGATAGTTTTATATTTTTTTTTATAGTATTTTTATTGAGGTTATCAAATAATATAATCATGTACATACAACATGAAAAGTAACGTATTACGAGCTGTTACATTGCAATAACATCTTAAAAATAAAGACAAGAAACATTAAAACAGCAAGACTGTTACTGTATGCATTAGAGTAAGAACCTCATTTTTCAAAAGTTTAACATTATATCCTCCAATTACCAAAAGGGCCACCCATGTGCCCTAAATAGATGATGACCCTATGGAGGAGGAATTCTTTCCAAAGCAGTAGTAAAATAAGGTGTTATTATCAAGTATTGTACTCAATAATGTAGCTGATAAATTTCCTGTAACACGATAAACAATGCACTACTCATGATAAGGAACAGGCAAAGTGAAAACATCTAGAAAGGGAGAATAAAATCAGCATTCATTATGTACTGCAAGGGTTGCTATAGGAAAGTGATGATGGTGCGGCATAGGCTAGAGAAGCCGCATAGTTAACCCTCCTAACCTTGGAGGTATGTGGCGGCGGGAGCGGAGGTGGTAAGTACACTGCAGGAATATAAAAAACAGGCTCAGACCATGTGAAGTTACACAACCTAATTTACAGTTTCAGGGATACATAAAGAAAAAATAGAGATAGGTTAAGCACATATTTAACTAGAGTTATACCAAGGGCTGTATTCACAAAAACCAACTTATTTTATGGGGGTCATTTATGATATAATGGGTGAGAAGGCCCTAACTTGTAGGATATAAGCAGGTCCAGCCTGCCTAGGGAGCATATTGGAGTCTTTAGGGCACAGTTAAGCTTCACAATATAAATTAACGGCCACATCAGCAGATAAATGGACATATTAAATACTGAGATACAAGGGTGCACATAGTGGAGTGTAGATTTTGATGGTGAGCTAAAATCTGGGACTATTTGTAAGGACTTTTGCATATGACTGATGGTGAAAATTAATATTTCCCTTCTAACTAATTGGTCTCCTACCTATATAAATGTGGTCAGTCTCGTCTGAGAGGATGAAAATGAGAAGGTTCAGGTATCTCGGCCGCGGACACCCAAACCTTAGGAGCATTTAAGAGGGTTGGGATCAACATATCAGACTATATATCAATTCAAACATCTTGGCATGTATGTAGGATGTTCATAAGAGAGACACGTAAGACAATCTCTGTGGATCTAAGCCATGATGACCTGAGTGGACAAATAGAAAATGATTCTACTTCAGGGCATGGACCCTATGCCCTGCAGTATTACTCACAGGAAGCTAACATTCAATTGAGCACCCACTGAAGGACAAAACTTTTTACAGCCAGTATTGCACGAGCAGTGGTTCTGCATTATATTTATGCTAAAATATATTATTTTAAGTACTGGAGAACTGAAGACCTCACTAGTGTCTATATTTGTACAGTTATGCCCAGATATTGTGAAGGTATGCTAAAAGGACAGACATATGAGCTTGTCATAAGAGCTCTGCAATTGTGTATACAGTGTAAACAACTCGACTGAAGCCCCATCATGAAATAGAACTCCCTGAAAACATATAAGTAGCTAGAAAGATGATAAACTGGCTGCATTCCAACATAATTGGGAGTACATGTAGGTAGCATTACATTCAGTTTCTATAAATGACCCAGTGATAATAAAAAAAAATATAAAAGAGATCAAACAAATTTTCCAGGTAACAACTTATACTAGTCTGTAAGTATAATATGTGCATGGGCACGTCAAACAGTCCCATTAGGCAGTGAGAGGGTAAATGTTCAGACCCAAAGTGGTCTACATAAGCTATAGTTCAGACGCTGCTGGAAGTTTCCTAGGAAACTCCTAGTTAGCATATGCCTCTTCTTAAGGCACCAGGCGTCCATAGACAACTGGCTGTTATGTAGGTCTTATCTTATCTCTGTATCAAACAGTTATGGTGGTCAAAACTAAACAGTGATATAACCAAGAGAACACAACAACAGTATAAGGTATGCAACTTTTGGGTAAGGTGGACTGCTCCAAACAAGAAAACTCTGCCAACTCACCAACATAATAAAAAAAAAAAAATTCTTCAGGAGTCTTAGCCAATGCCTGATTTTATGCCCCCCAGTGCCTTCAACAGTGAAAATCCACCGTGTTGTGTGCCTCCTGGCTCAACCTCCTGTGATAACATGTTGAGCCTCTGATCTGCAATATTTGGGCAATAAGGAAAGAGGCCACCCAGATAGAAGAATAAATCTGAACATGTAGAGTGCGATATCTCCAAAGTTGCAACTCCGTTGATCGGGACTTCTCTGGACTGAACCCAAAGGTCATCACTCACCGCAGCATAATATGGCTGATAGTTTTCTGGCACTTCGCGGACTGCTGCATTAGATACTGCATAAGCTCGGTCTCCTCTGTTTAGGAGCCATGAGCCTTTGGCTATGTGAGTTTCGTCCTCTGAAGTCTCCTCATTTATGCGGGGTGCCACCACCCTGTGATTCACTCCCTTCAAATTTTTTACCCGGTGCTTGGTAAACGGTGAGCTCTGTAATCCCATGGCTCTCTTATTCTCTGCAACATCAGGGATAAGAGGTTGAGCAGCGTGGGTTGTGAGCGTTATCACAGTCTGCTTAGGCGTCGCTGGAAAATGATGTCCGGACACAGCTCTGCACCTCTCCAGAAAGATATGTATTTGTTCCATAATGCAATCTGCTTCCTCTATTCTTAAATAGAGTAGTAGCTCCTCAGATGGAGGATTACAAAGTAATAGCTTGTAGACAGATTTTACTCATGGCTGGAGTAGGCCGCAAGATGGCTGCTGCAGATAGCATATTCGGTGTTAAACGCACCAGGATTTTAGAGATCTATTGTTGTAATAATGCTACCTTCCAAAAAGGTCGGTGAGAACAGCTGAGGCTTCAGGTCTTCATTGGTAGTTAGATAGGTAGATATTTGAGCACAGACAGTCGCTACTTTTATTTTTTAAATATCATATGGAGAGAGCTGTTGAAAAGTGCGACCTTCTGGCTTCAGAGTTGGAAAATGAGAAGGTTCAGGTATCTCGGCCGCGGACACCCAAACCTTAGGAGCATTTAAGAGGGTTGGGATCAGCATATCAGACTGTATATCAATTCAAACATCTTGGCATGTATGTAGGATGTTCATAAGAGAGACACATAAGTAAGACAATCTCTGTGGATCTAAGCCGTGATGACCTGAGTGGACAAATAGAAAATGAGTCTACTTCAGGGCATGGACCCTATGCCCTGCAGTATTACTCACAGGAAGCTAACATTCAATTGAGCACCCACTGAAGGACAAAACTTTTTACAGCCAGTATTGCACGAGCAGTGGTTCTGCATTATATTTATGCTAAAATATATTATTTTAAGTACTGGAGAACTGAAGACCTCACTAGTGTCTATATTTGTACAGTTATGCCCAGATATTGTAAAGGTATGCTAAAAGGACAGACACATGAGCTTGTCATAAGAGCTCTGCAATTGTGTATACAGTGTAAACAACTCGACTGAAGCCCCATCATGAAATAGAACTCCCTGAAAACATATAAGTAGCTAGAAAGATGATAAACTGGCTGCATTCCAACATAATCAGGAGTACATGTAGGTAGCATTACATTCAGTTTCTATAAATGACCCAGTGATAATTAAAAAAAATATAACAGAGATCAAACAAATTTTCCAGGTAACAACTTATACTAGTCTGTAAGTATAATATGTGCATGGGCACGTCAAACAGTCCCATTAGGCAGTGAGAGGGTAAATGTTCAGACCCAAAGTGGTCTACATAAGCTATAGTTCAGACGCTGCTGGAAGGTTCCTAGGAAGTTCGCAGTTAGCATATGCCTCTTCTTAAGGCACCAGGCGTCCATTGTAGACAACTGGCTGTTATGTAGGTCTTATCTTATCTCCGTATCAAACAGTTATGGTGGTCAAAACTAAACTGTGATATAACCAAGAGAACACAACAACAGTATAAGTTATGCAACTTTTGGGTAAGGTGGACTGCTCCAAACAAGAAAACTATGCCAACTCACCAACATAATAAAAAAAATAAAAAATAATAATTAATTTCTTCAGGAGTCTTAGCCAATGCCTGATTTTATGCCCCCCAGTGCCTTCAACAGTGAAAATCCACCGTGTTGTGTGCCGCCTGGCTCAACCTCCTGTGATAACATGTTGAGCCTCTGATCTGCAATATATGGGCAATAAGGAAAGAGGCCACCCGGATAAAAGAATAAATCTGAACATGTAGAGTGCGATATCTCCAAAGTTGCAACTCCGTTGATCGGGACTTCTCTGGACTGAACCCAAAGGTCATCACTCACCGCAGCATAATATGGCTGATAGTTTTCTGGCACTTCACGGACTGCTGCATTAGATACTGCATAAGCTCTGTCCCCTCTGTTTAGGAGCCACGAGCCTTCGGCTATGTGAGTTTCGTCCTCTGAAGTCTCCTCATTTATGCTGGGTGCCACCGCCCTGTGATTGACTCCCTTCAAATTTTGTACCCGGTGCTTGGTAAACGGTGAGCTTTGTAAACCCATGCCTCTCTTATTCTCTGGAACATCAGGGATAAGAGGTTGAGCAGCGTGGGTTGTGAGCGTTATCACAGTCTGCTTAGGCGTCGCGGGAAAATGATGTGTGGACACAGCTCTGCACCTCTCCAGATAGATATGTATGTGTTCCATAATGCAATCTGCTTCCTCCATTCTTAAATAGAGTAGTAGCTCCTCAGATGGAGGATTACAAAGTAATAGCTTGTAGACAGATTTTTCTCACGGCTGGAGTAGGCTGCAAGATGGCTGCTGCAGATAGCATATTCAGTGTTAAACGCACCAGGATTTTAGAGATCTATTGTTGTAATAATGCTACCTTCCAAAAAGGTCAGTGAGAACAGCTGAGGCTTCAGGTCTTCATTGGTAGTTAGATAGGTAGATATTTGAGCACAGACAGTCGCTACTTTTATTTTTTAAATATCATATGGAGAGAGCTGTTGAAAAGTGCGACCATCTGGCTTCAGAGTTGGCTCCGCCCCCTTAGTTTTATATTTTTAATACCATTGTATACATAGTACCCTCAGAAAGATAATACAGTAATGTAATCAGACACTGCTGAAGTTGTATTCTTTTATACATGGAACTCAAGGTTTTCACTCAATTATGGAAACTTGTTCCTGAGAAGAGGATTAAGAGGGCATAAATTGAAAGAATAAGTTAATAAGGAAGGGTAAAGTAAAATTATTATCTTCACTGAGCAATATGTTCATTAATTCAACAATACAATTTAGGATTTATATATAATGTACTTGTGTGCTATCAATCAAAAAAAGAATTTGCCTTACAAGTAGTAAATCAAACTCAATATATCAATTATAATAAATATTATTTTAAATGTAATTTGCTAAATACTTTACAAATTGCTTATTGCTCTTAGCAACAATTAGGAGTCACTTGTCACTGCACCCTATGGATAATAGCCACCTTTGTCTTTATTCAAGGAAGAGAATGTGTAACATTAGCAAAATGTTTTATGAACAGAACATAAGTAGATCTATATATTTCAGTGTAGTTCACCTTCACTTTATCTCAGTAAATCTGGTTTATACAACTGTTGTGACAGCCAGTATATGGGCTGTAAAACCAGACTGGCAAGAGGGCCAGACTGACACCAAAAAGCTATTTTGCAGGTGCTGATTACAATGAGATACAGAGGTTTCAGCACTAATTAGAAGTTGCTTCTTGGGATGTCTTGTGCTAGAGGCTTCTGACCTAGGGCCTGTAAACTGATCTCATAATGAGTTAATGTAGTATTCACCCAATGGGATCTATCTGGATACTTCATGAATTGTCTCTGCTTTACTGCATTCAACACTTCATTGATGGTGCATTAGCTTTTAGATATTCACCTTCTGATGTGTATTGCAGCTTGGTGATACCTTAACCCCTTAACTGCCAGAAAGGATCTGTTACACATTGATGATGCACATTGTATATGCAGACATATACAGTCTGTTTATTAGACTACAAAATATGGAAACAATGTATATAATTTTGTAGGTGTAACATGTTAGAACATTTGTTGGGAGAAATTCCCCATTGTAATTTTACATATAAAATCACACGCACTAGAGCTGTGAAGACATAAAATTAATTATATGTTGTAACTCAAATATTTAGGTATGTACACACCCATACACACACCCATATCATACATAACACATACATCACACACACAGACATATACATTGCACAAACATACATACATACACATATCACACACACACGTACACACACAAACACTCACACACATACATACACATTCACATCACATATCACACACACAGACACTTATACACACACATCACACACTCATGTACACACAAAAACTAACACACATACATCACACACACATATACACACACACACATCACATATTACACGCACACACATCACATATCACACAAACACATACATATACACATACTCAAATACATCACACACACATACACATACATGCACACATATCACTATCACACACACACAAATCACATATCACACACACATACACACCCACATCACATATCACACACACACGTCACACACACACATCACATATCACACATACACATCACATATCACACACACATACATCACATATCACACACACACACCCACATAACATATCACACACACATCACATATCACACACATGTTACACGCACATCACATATCACACACATCACATATCATACACACACACACTCACATCACATACACACACACATCACATATCACACATATAACACACACATCACATATCACACACACATCACACATATCACACACACATCACATAACACACCCACATCACATATCATGCACACACACGTCTCACACACATCACATATCACACACACATCACATATCACACCCACATACATCACATATCAGACACACACCCACATCACATATCACACACACATCACATATCACACACATGTTACACTTGTCACACACACACACATCACATATCTCACACATCACATATCACACACATCACATACACACACACACATCACATATCACACACACGCAAATCACATATCACACACACACACACCCACATCACACATTACACACACACACACATCATATATATCGCACACACAACCACATCACATATCACATACACACATCACATATCACACACACACAAATCACATATTACATACACACACCCACATCACATATTACACACACACACACACATCATATATCGCACACAAAACCACATCACATATCACACACACATATACGTCACATATCACACACACACATACACATCACATATCACACACACACGTCACACACACAGACACATCACATATCACACACACACACATCATGTATTTGATATGTATCAAACACACACATCACACACACACATCTATGTATTTTGCTAAAATACAAGACAAATACAGACTCGTCTGGTCTGCTTATTGTCCCATAAAAATATTAATCTCCAGGGTAGTTATATGTAAAATTCAGACATTCTTGAATTATCTTGTTATGAAATAGATTCTAGTTGATAAGTTAATCTTCCTTTAAGAACCATGGGGATACTTATTGGATAGAAACAGAGATACGCTTTTCCGCTAGCAGAAATTCTACCCCTATGTTTGAAAAAACTGTTTCTTTTTTTCATTTACTTAAATGAACTTGGAAGGGATGAATTACTTTTAACCGGTTACTTAAACTTCCTCACAGTGAGCAGCCTAGGCATGTTATAATGGCTTTGTTTGATTCTGTAAGTTTGTAATCAGTCTGATAAAATAAAATAAAAAAATAATAAGGAGCAATCACATTTTTCCAATATGGAAAATTAAAATCAGAAAAAACATTTTTTGAAAATAGACAAACTAAGCAGGCTTTGAGTTTTAGACCATTGCTTTATTGTTCATGTGCTCTACCTTCCTACCTATTAAGGTTCTAGACAATTTCTATAGCTGTCAATCTAATAATACCATTAAATAGTGAAATAGGCACTTAATCAATCATACACATAAATAAAATATTGATATAGCTGAAATCATATTTAGGGGTGAATTTATCAAGCTCCATACGGAGTTTGATGCCCCGCTGCTCCATAACTTGTCCGCCTGCTGTAATGCGGCGGACAGAAATCAACCCGATCGAATATGATCAGGTTGATTGACACCCCCTGCTAGCGGCGGATTGGCCGTGAATCTGCAGGGGGCGGTATTGCACCAGCAGTTCACAAGATTTTTTAAGGGTGTATTGGGTGGGTTTTATTTTTAGGTTAGGGACTTTGGGCCTGCAATGCCCATCCAAATTCCCTTTTCAGGGCAATCGGGAGCTTAGGTTTTTTTAGATAGTATTTTATTTGGGGGGTTGGTTGTGTGGGTGGTGGGTTTTAATGATGGGGGGTTGTTTGTATTTTTTTTACAGGTAAAAGAGCTGATTACTTTGGGGCAATGCCCCGCAAAAGGCCCTTTAAAGGGCTATTGGTAGTTTAGTTTAGGCTAGGGTTTTTTTTATTTTGGGGGGGCTTTTTTATTTTAATAGGGATTTTTTTTCTGAAAACTCGTAATACCAGCGCTGCAGGTAAGTGAGCGGTGAGACAAAACTGCTCGTTAGCACCGCATAGCCTCTAATGCAAAACTCATAATCTAGGTGTATGTGAACCATGTTTTTAAGCCATGTAATACAAGTCCCACTCTCCACTTCACACCAATTTTGACGCAACACTTTTCACACCAATTATGATGCAAACAACTAAACAACTCACACACTAGTACATTTTCAACCATTTTTGATTGAAATATGCATAATCACATGATTTATGACATCAGCCAATCTGATTCAAATATTAATTTTAAACTGTCACTAACGAATCAAAATGCTCGATACTTAACAGTAGATGGGTCTGGACTAATACCTCAAATAACTCGAGGCCAACTCCAATGTATACTGTGATTCCTCAAACACAGTTAGAAACTATTAGATAAACAAGAAAAGATAGGAGTGGCGCACTAGGCTGAGTTATAATAAAATGTGCAAGTATCCAATATACTGAAAGATTAAATAAACATAGTATTACTTAAAAAGATGTCATTTCTTAAAAGAGGTCATAAATATCACTGAAAATAATGAACCAGTAATTATATCAGAATACCATAAAATCTATTATATAAAATAGTTAAATAATAGTGCTAAAAAAATATAAATAATAAATAGAATTCAGTTAAAGTATTTATTCAAACACTAAAAGGCAAATGCATTCAATCAAGTAAAATATTAAAAAAAATAGATATATATTCATTAAAAAATAGAACAAGATGTGGCCACATCTAATAAAACTTATCACTCATATAAGGAATCCTTAGAGAAGGTATTACTAAAACCAAGTTATGCAGGTTATAATTCTAATTGTAAGAAAGACAGCTGTGGGCTTGTGAAAGACTAGATGGTGATTTAATATCATCCAGCAAAGTCTGTTTCCTTAGAGTAAATCTGTGCAAAAGTCTGTTTGATTCAGTTTAGCAAACAATTGTGGTGAATGGAAAAGAAGTTATCTGCAGTCTAGGTATATAATTTGGATAACCAAATGTCACTTTGTAAGTATCCTATAATTAATCCTAATTGTTCCTATGGAAGATTTCTGACATCACACACACACACACACATATATATATATATGTGTGCAGCACCCCTAGCTCTACCTCTGAATCTGGGGTTTTTTCCTACTCTGAAGAGGATGCTGCACGCATTGCCACATTTGCTCTGGGACCCAGAGAGTTTTTAACGGCACAGGATAAAGACTTATATTCCAAAGATTTGGAAAAACTTGTCAAGAGACAGTGTAGTATTCAGCTACATTCTTCTACGTTAGCTGAATACCACCGGGTAAAGCGCATCCCAAGAGGAATGCGCTCAAAATTGCAACCTACTTTCTTTAAGGACAATGCTGAATTTTGCCAAAGATATCAACAGATCCTGAATAAATGCAGCTTTGACCTAATGATCCTAAATATCGAATTTTCCAAGATGGAGTTACTCACCCTGGAGGAAAGGGTTAAGATGCAGGAGGAGCTTCTTCGTGAGGCGTCGACTGAAGATGACTTCAAACAGCTGGTTCAGACGGCTAAGGACAGCTCAGCTATGTTCCGGAAGGAAGTGGAGGAACGTAAGCGCCGGAAGTTCAGACGTGGCGAGTCTGACTACACAGCAGGAAATGTCTATCGTTGGCTATCGGGAGGCTTTCAGAATCGACCCCGGGCGAAAGCATGGAAGCCACAACGGGGGAAAAAAGCCACAAATGATCCGGTCTCAACGGATACAAGCTCCTCTTCAACCTCCTCGGGGGACGACAGTCCAGCTCCAAGCAAAAGAGGAAACGGAGCCAAAAACGAGCAAGGAAGTCAGAGCCAAGGCATGCAACGACGGGTACGCCGAACAAAGAAATAGGTAATACCAATAATGTTATCAATATCTCAAGTTATGTACTTTCTGCTGCGGAACTTTCTGTTTTATCTAAAGGTCTTACTTATTGCCCTGTGGAGGAGGTGGACACTTTTCAATTACAGATAGATGTACATCGTCTATACAGGACTAAAAGCTTTTTTGGGGGAATCTGAGCCTGTGATTACTAACGGCTCTCAAATGGACAAATGCATTTTGGATCCATCTGCATTTGGTTTACGTGTTCAGAGTCAATTTACCCCTACTGTATATAACCATTCTGTTGACACATTTATTAATGTTGTGAATAAGGAATTTGAAAATTTGGTTAATAAGTCCTCGTATTTGGATGTAAAACATAACTTGACAATTGCTGAAAAGACTGCCCTTGAGAATTTAAAACAAAATTCTCACATTACCATTAAAGGAGCGGATAAGGGCGGAGCAATTGTCGTTATGGATACATCAAAATACAAAGGTGAAATTTTAAGACAATTGAGTGATCAAGGGGTATATAAGGAACTTGACTGTGATCCTTTGTTTGGGTTTATGACTAGAGTTAGGGAGTTACTTAAAACAGCTGTTGATGATGAAATAATTAGTGAAAAAATGTTTGATTATTTGTTTAACCAGAATCCTAAAACTCCTAATTTCTATGTATTACCTAAAATACATAAGGATCTTTATGATCCACCGGGTAGGCCCATAGTGACGATCTTTTTTGAAAGACACTAGTGATTTTCTAAGTAAAATCAGAAGTTTGGCTGACCTACCAGAGGATATCATTTTGGCTACTTGGGATGTAAGTAGTTTGTACACTATAATCCCCCATGCTGATGGTTTAAACAGTGTCTGGTCTTCTCTGATGCGATCAGCCAAATATTCTGATAGACAAATTAACTTCTTTATGGAGTTATTAGAACTAGTGTTAACTCACAACTATTTTTCTTTTGATGACAGATTTTTTCTGCAGTTACGGGGTACCTCAATGGGTTCAAATGTTGCTCCTGCCTACGCCTGCCTCTATATGGATCAATTGGAGGAACAAGTGATATATATTGATCCTGAGTTTCATAAGTGTTTGGCTTGGTGGCGCTATATAGATGATCTGTTTATAATTTGGCAGGGCAACATTGAATCCATTGAGGCACTCCGTTTAAGAATAGAAAATAAGGTGCCAGCAGTAAAATTTACTGCTAATTATCATACTGAGAGTGTGGCTTTCCTAGACACTGTTGTCATGCGTGCTGGCAACCATTTTGAGACAGACATTTTTAGAAAGCCTACTGACAAGAATACCTTATTGTCCCGTCAAAGCCATCATCCGCCAAGAGTTTTCAAGAGTGTACCAAAATCTCAATTGCTTAGAGTGAAGAGGATCGTCTCAGACCCCTTAACCTGTTCATTGCGCTTAGATGAGATGCGTATGAGGTTTCAAGAAAGAGGTTATTCTTGTGGGGAATTAGAGTCTATCAATCTTCAACCTAAGCAACATGGAGATGAGTCTAAGAAATTGGCCTTTGTTTCTAATTTTAGCAATATGAGTGTCAAATTGCATAGATTGATTTGTAAGAATTGGTTTATGTTGAGGGATTCTATGCCTGAAATTAGGGAGTTTAAATTACCACCTTTTTCTTCTTTTAGAAAGGGTAATTCTATTGGTAAGCAATTAGTTAGGGCTAAGGTAAAATCCATGAAAAATGTACAAAGGGTTTTTCGACCTATTGAGAATGGGACTTTTCCCTGTCTTAACTGCTCTCATTGCAATAGCATTATTAAGGGTAACACAATAAGTCATCCCCATTCAGGAAAAATCTTTCATATTAAAGGCCATTTCACCTGTAAATCATCTTATGTGGTGTATGCTCTTAAGTGTCCGTGTGGACTATTATATGTCGGTGAGACAACACAGAGTGTTAAGGAGCGACTCACCCAACATAAGTCTACTATTAGGAACTCCAAAATGAGACACCTTCCGGTCCCCTTCCACTTTTTTGAGAGGGGACACCAGGTGAATCAGTTGAGATTTATGATACTTGACTCTGTTTCAAAAGGTTCTATTGGCTTTGACAGGGAAAGGATGTTGCTAAAAAAGGAAGCTATGTGGATACATAGACTTAGCACATTACATCCTAGGGGGCTTAATAGAGAATATCATTTGGCTTGTCTGTTTTAATACTCTTCAGGTTAGAGAAAGGATAATAAGTAACAATAATAAAGGAATAATAATAAAAAAACAAAAAAATAAAAAATAAATAAAAAAAGAAATATTAATAACATAACAATAAATATCTCAAATGTATGAAATGTGTATGATATGCGTTTAAGGTATTAGCAGAGAGTGAGGCATGAGAAGTGGTGATTTGTCATGCTTAAATATCAGATTAAATGAGATTGGTAGTCTAATGTTATTCATTGAATGTTGCACAAAGGGTGTATTTTCTTTCTTTTGATGATGTCATAATTGTTAATTGGGGGTGGGTCTATTTGGCTATATAATATGTACATTTGGCATTTGTTTGTATTGAGCCTGAGGAGGGGGTAATTTACCCCGAAACGTTGCTGCTCTGTATGTGCTGCTGCCTATAGTAAAGAAATTTTGATTCAAATTGATTCCTGAGTGTCTGCCTAATTTCTTTGACATATATATATATATATACACAAATACGTGCAAAGATATATGTACAAATTCTAACATTAATAATCATTTATAAAATAAATATGAAATAAAAGCATATCATGACTTCTAGAAATACAAATACAAATTAATTTATGTGAACGTATCATATAACAGATTTTTTTGTGTAACTAATAAATCTAAAAATAACTTTCTATGAGATATTGTTTGTTGAGGTATAAATGTAGCTATTTCTTGTAGTTGAAAAATAAAAGATTAACTTTAGAGAAATGTGCTTGTTCATGGACAGTAATGAAATGGTTTAAATAGAGTTTGGAAAAACCAGAATAACCGTGACATCGATGAATGTTAGTTTACAACAGTCCGATGCTCTTCGCACTGTACCTGACTTGCGTGTTTGACGTCTTTTTTGATAAATAAGGGGATTGTATTCAGTTCCGCGTCAGCAATGTCTGGCGAGCATATTGAAGCCGGCGAATGCACTGAGATTGAAGCTTTGATAAATTGACCCCCATGTGTATACACACACGCACACACAGACAGTATATATATATATATATATATATATATATATATATATATATATTTATATACATACATATACATATTTAGACATGTGTATGTATGTATTTCTATGTTAAAGCCAACTGCAGACCTCATACCTTTGAGCCCTTATAACTTTTTTTGCAATATTTTTTATTAGACAGTGTTATTATGAGCGTAACTTTTAAATATATTTTTGATGTGTTTTTTTAAGAATTTTTGACTCACGTAACATTTAACCAGAGCTTTAAAGTCATGATATACCGGCACGCGTTAAATTCAATTGTGCTCAATCTACACCTGTTATGTGCGCAAATAGCCTCAATAACCCCAATTTCTCTTGCGCTCAACAGTTAGCGCACCACTCGTAATCTAGCCCTCTATTGGGTATATGTATCTGTATCTAGTAACAGGTTTAAAGGGACATTGTAGGACAAAAAATATATGCTCTAATTCATTGACCTGCACTAATTCATTAAAGCATTTAATTTTTTCACTACTTGCAATGGAAAGCTATGTGTTTATACCCGGCAAAGAAGTTAAACACAAAGGTAAAGAGCTGATTAGAAACAACAAGCACTGTAGCACTCAAGCTGAACACAATTCTTGATTTTCAGGGTCATGTGACTTCTGCTGCAGATTGGCTCACTGGCTGTTTCCTGCTAGGTACCAGTAGTTCTATGTTGCTCCTGAGCAGAACTTTTTTATGTATTTAACCCCTTTGCAGTTCCACAATAAGTAGTACAAAATTTACACAATGTAATAAATTAGAGCATGTCATTTTTGCACTAAAATATTTCTTTAAAGGGACTTCTAGGCACAACTACTTTACTTTAGTTACTATTCACCATTATATTGTTTTTTCTCCTGTTCCTGTGTTTTGTCATACTAGCGAATTCATCAGACTAGCGAACGGAAGTGACGTTCAGTCAGCTGTCTGATAACAAATCCATACCGCGCATGCGCTCCTCATCATAGTCACATTCCTAAGGTCCCCTTGTCACTACAGCCTACAGACTATCCCATAGCCAGCCCTCTCTGTAACTACAGGAAGCGTCCTAAATATGTGTAACACACATTATGCACAGTTCTGCTTCATTTATACTTTGTGCTTTGTATTCTATATTACTTTACTCTTCAGAATAAATTCTACACTTAAACTTTGCACTTTCTATTTTGTAATTCATTTTGTATACAGTCGTGTATTCAAGATTGTGATTTTACACCTTTTAATTATGCTTTCACAGTTTCTGTGTAACTTTAACACATTAGGATTATACTTTGTATATTTATGTGTATATTTTACAAATTACATTGTACTTTGCATTTCTTCTATTTAAAATAAAACTGAAACACTGTCAGCTTCAGTTTCCCAGCAAGCTTCATTACTTTCTATGGGCCAGGTAATTAAACATGCTCTAGTATGGAGTAAAATTATTGTGCAGACTTCACAGACTTCATGCAGTATCATATTGCACTGGACTTCTCTCTCCTTCATATACAGAAATTAAAGAGATCTTTCAGTGCTGGAGAGTTCCGCCCTTTTTCTTTGAGCATTCAGTGAGTTCAGCCCCTGTGAAGTCTGTACTACAATTTCTCTCCAAGCTGCAGAATCCTTTGATCATCAGGCCCTGTGACAGAATCAGTGTGCATTAACAGATCTGTGATATTGTTGTCTTCTTGACAATCATTACTGTGCATTTCAGTTTAGAATGTACAATGCATAGCAGAATCTGTAAATTTTTGCAGTGGCTGCATTTCTCTGTATTATTCATGGGGGCTTCTTTTTAAATATTTGTTATGTAACTTTTAAACTGTTGTTTATAAAAACCTGGAAATATTTAAAGCTTCTGCTTTCTATTGTGCACGATAATCCAAAGTACAAGGCACAGCTGTCAAAAAGCCAGTAACATCCCTAATCTGTGATAGTGCACTGCTTTTATCACAGGATGCAACAATATGCACTGCAAGATGGCAGCACCCAGTGTAAAGATGCAGATCTTAACCAACTGGTTCTGTAATGGGTTAAAATAAGGGAGAGGCTTTAAAGAGAGCTGCAGGTACAGAAGGAAAAACCCTAGCATTGTGAATAGTGATCTGCTGCTGTAGTTGCACTCAGCAGTTTACTGTCCCTTTAAGTAATTTTTGTCATTGTTACAGCTAAAAGAGGACATGATTTTTTAAGGAACGTTCTTATGCTAAAACAAAAAAAAGGAACTTAAAGGGACACTCAAGTCAAAATTAAACATTCATGATTCAGATAGAACATGCAATTTTAACTTCCATTAAGAAAATGTGCACAGTCTTTAAATATTTATACTTTTTGAGTCACCAGCTCCTACTGAGCATGTGCAAGAATTCACAAAATATACATATATGCATTTGTGATTGGCTGATGGCTGTCACATGATATAGGAGGAGTAGAAATAGACATAACTTTGAAATTTGTCAGAAAAAAATCTACTACTCATTTGAGGTTCTGACTAAGTGCTATTGCATTGTCTTTTTATCATGCATTTGTTAATTATGCAAATTGACTGTATTTACTGGTCCTTTAAAGAGACATTAAACATTAAATAAACACTAGATGGAATGATGTATTCAAAGCAGATATTAGCCTGAGAATACTATGCAGATGTGTTTTTTTAAATGATATTATCTGTTAAAATATATTTAATATTTAATAAAGTGTAACGTTTTTGTGTTCATAAAGAAATGGGCACCAGCATGTTATAAGCTAGGTATCCTTCTCTACTGAGGCCAATTGGGGACAGCTATAAATGAGTCACTAGAGTGTGCAACCAATGACTGATTGGAATATAGCAGTGTTCCCACACTTCCTGTTTTAAAAGAAATTGTAAAGTGCACAATATTCAGAATTATATTACAGTTAAAAAGGACAACATAATTAATGACAGTTTCTCTACACATTATTGAAGACTTTTAAGTGCAATCTCAAAGAGCTCAATGTCTCTTTTTAAAAAAAGAAACTTTAGGGTAGATCACCTATAAATGTCTTTTAAACTATTCCATTAAAGGGATATGAGTGTCAAAAGGATGCTTTCATGATTCAGATAAAGTGCACAATGTAAAAGAAAAATTCTAGTATACTTCTATTAGCAAATGTATATCTTTCTTCTGGTATCATTTACTACAACTACTGCCTACTGAGCTAATCTCAGAACCGTGCATGTGTCTTCAATACTTAGGGCTAGATTTATTAACGCTGAGGCGTACAGGGGTGGGTATATGCTCCCCTGTATGCCTCAGCTCGCCTGTGGCGGGCGAAATTACCCGCAGGTATTTGCCATTGCACACGAGCGCAATTATGCGCTTGCGGGCCTTCCTGCCCCCTGCCCGCGCACAGCCAACCACGCGCGGGCAGGAGCTGTCAATCTCCTCGATTGGACTCTACCAAGGAGATTGAATTTCGCCACAATAGAGGTGGCGTAGATGTTAGGGAAGCAGCGGTCTGGTGACCGCTGCTTGATAAATCACGGCGTGCAAGTTCTTGAGAGAACTTGCAGCCGTAGAGGCTTGATAAATCGAGCCCTTAATGGCAGCAGTGTTTATTACAACAATATCCGATTCCTATCTCAGTATGCTCTTGCTAAAAGGAGTTATGCTTCAACAACCAATACCAAATCAAGGTCAATTGAAACATATATTTTTTTCAATTTTATGGCAAGACAAATCTTTGCATCAAATCTTTACTCAATTCAAACAGCAGCAAAGAAAACATACAGAGAAAAAAATAATAACATAGTAACAAGACTGCACCAATCAGCACACAGAAGCCTAATAAACTGTAATGAACAAGTCCAGCACTTCCTCTTTTCTTTGCTGCTTCCAGACAGCAGGTCATGTATTATTTTTTCCCTTAAATTTTAATGTATTTTTATTATCTTTGATTAAGATTACTATTCTGTTTATCTTTGTTTTAGAATACACTATAAACCATTATATAGGTTTCTTTCCTAGGTTCTTTAGTCTCTATTCTGTTTATCTTGTTTAGACTTTTCTGTAAAACTATTATATATGGTTTCTTTCCTAAGTTCTTTATATTCTTATCCCTTTATGTTTCATGTTCTTATCTTATATGTAATTGTTGTTTTATATTGGAACAGGCAATAGGTTTACAGTAGCTACAGAGAATATATATATATATATATATATATATATATATATATATATATATATATATATATATATGCAAATATATATATATAGTTCTCAGAGGTGGCGCAAGTGAATGCTGCTTCCCAAAGAGCTCAGTGTAAAGATTGGGTACTATTATAAGTAACCTATGGATACCTAACAATGCCAATGATGGCCTGCAGTTAATTACTACGGAAAAGGATATACTAAAAGTATGTAATGTGATCTATGTAGGTGGTAGAAATTATGGTCACAAATACGATGGAAAAAATATATAAGATACGAGAGGTAATCAATTTATTAATAAACAAGTATGGAATAATACCATGGATAAAATATGACACCGGTGTCAAAGTACATTCAATGATTGTTACAATATAACGGATGAGAGTTAAGATGTATATACATACACGGCTAAAATGCTATACAAAAATGGCTACAAATATAAGCACATCATATATCGAGAGTATATAATCAAATGATATGTTGACCTGGGAAATAAAACGTCCAAAGGTGTATATGTTACACTGATATTGTTCCCAAATAGATCGGAATGTGCATCCGATGATATCACTGATCTTGATAAAGGCCCCTGGCGGCTGATACAAACTAATTTATTGGTGTGGTATTGTGAGTAGATAGGGCAGGTACATCGAGCTATTCGTTCTATTCGAGTAGCCTCCATATGTATAATTCCTGTCACAGGACCTACTTTCACAAACCAACCTAAGTGATTGTTCTTTCTAAAACTGGGGTTAATATATTGCCTCCAGCACATCCTAACGGAACTACTCCGAACTCTCAACCGGAACCTATTCATCACTAGTAAGGAAACATTGTTTCTACTGTTTGTCCCACATGCTGAGGATCTACAACGCTGCACGGATTACAGTACAGAGACTTACCAACTGGCTAACGGAGATATTATCAGGTACTCGTATCAGTGATCCCACTGACATTCGGAACTTTGTCACATGTTTCGGTGGACATTAGGATATACAGGGCTAACCTGAACTTTGACAATCTATATACGAGACCACTCGTTTGATACATAGTACTAAGCTGTTAATAACACTTTACCGGAAGCCATTTAGAATCCATATGTAATGGGTTGCCAATTTATTTGTTATATTTTATGTGCACATAATAATACATTTCTATATATTGTTAATACATTGTATTTAATTCTACTTAGTTTGTGCTTAAACAATTGTGAAGCATTATTTCTTAATCACGATTTATTTTATTGATGCCTGCATCTTATTTTAACATTGCATGTAGTAAAATTATGTTATTTATGTAATTCTTGGGTGTTTTATACATTAAATTGTATCAGACATATTTTTCTAGATCATTTATAGTTTTTTATTGTTATGATAGGTATATCCTGAACTAGCTTTTAGTCGGTTATGCACATTATTTTAACCATTTAGGTCTCAGTTCTTTTGAGAGAAATATATCATCTATTGTGCCACTTAGACTACTATTTTTAATTTTTAATTTAAGCCTCTATTTTCAGTTTTTATCGTATTGTGGGCACTTTAAATACACTTGGCCACATTGATTGCCATTTTTCCAATATTGGTATTGTTAACGCTCCCGTTTGGGTCCTTATATCTTTATCTCTCAGCTATTATAGCGCTATCCCTTAACCCCCCTTTTTTCCATTGATTTGAGTGTATCTTTGAGGTTAGTACACTTTTTTTGGGATCAGCATTTGAGAGACTGAGTGTAGCATCTTTAAATCACACCCGTGGAACACAAAGCTTTATTTAGTACAGTGTGCAGAGTGTGTGTGGCCAGTAGCCAGGCCTCATTATTTCATAGAACTTCTTTCCATCAGATGCCGTGCTTAGGACCCCCCTTTTTTTCTGCACATTATATTAAATTTAGACAAGTCCCCTGACCAGTGTTATAAACCGGTCGGTCGCGTGAGACGCGCCTCAACACGGCCCTGGATGGCTGCGTGGCGGTAGTGTTTTAGGCCCTCCTTATTCTTACTGGGATCTTGTATTATCTTAGTATGATGTCAGGCTTATGGTCTAAGATTATATATAGTAAATAGTGACCTATCTATTTATATAAAAATCTCTCTTACTTAATAATAATAACTAGTATTTATATAGCGCCTTTCTCCCAGTGGGACTCATATCGCTTTTTCAGCGCTCGCTCTCAGAATTAACCAAATCAGCAGCTGAATAGTGATAGTTGTTATAATTACCCATTTTTTTTTTTTTTTTTAATCATTTATTTATTGTTAACGTGCACATGATCATCTTGTTACAAACTGTGTAGCAGGGATGCAGAAAGTGTTCTTTACAGAAATGAGACAAACCTTATCAAATCCTGGTGCATTTACACTAACAAAAATAATTTTTTAAACAAAGACAGCGATAGCTTAAATGTAGTAGATGCAATGACACCCATTAGAGCACTGAAATAATAGTGTCTGCCTGCGATATATAGACTATGTATCACGTAATTTTCTAACTTTCCTGCAGAGTGTATGATAATAATCTCTACAGAGCGATAAATACATACATACCTGTCCTGAAACAGGTTAAATATACTATTTAATGACGTCAATACGAGGGGGGAATAGGAAGGGGAAGAGGGGGAAGAAAAAAAAACAAAAACGACAAGAAGACCTGCAACGCCCCCCATCCCTCTCCGCTCTCTCTCTCCACTAATCAGCCCAAAATACTGGGTATCTACCCGCATTAATCAGCTGAAGAATATACGCCGATTGGCTTAGGGGCTTAATTAGTTGCTGCTGTACCGGAGGTGGGAGTGACAAAATTACTATACCCCATTTGTCTAGGAATCTTTTTATCTGAACCTCACTACACAGTGGCCTAGATTTAGAGTTCGGCGGTAGCCGTCAAAACCAGCGTTAGAGGCTCCTAACGCGGGTTTTTTACGCACTCCGGTATTTAGAGTTTATTTACCGCGACTCAAAATACACCTAACGCTCAACTTTCTACCGCCACCTCAGACCCAGTAGTAAACATATACCGCACAAAAAAACATCCACGAATCACAAAACAAATATTACACAAAGTACACTTACACTCATACAAACACAACACTATCTTTATTTTTCTGAATTTTTATTTTTTCTTTAAAATACAAAGGATTAAAGTTGCGAGATCTCGGGTGTTTGAAAAAAATCCACACAAATCCATTTTCCCATTGACTTACATGGACATACGGGAAAAGACCCTCATATACCTACATCTAACGAATAACATTATCACAAACATACACTCATCGATGCATACAAACAATATACACCACATTACATACACAAAATATTTATTTATTACAAAAAGAACACGATTTAGTTACTTTTTCACACAAGCTCATGACGTCACTCACTTTACGAGGAAAACCAGTCTTAGAAAAAAAAATATAGAAATCTTTGGAGCCTCCATTGACTTCTATTGGGAAGACGTGCTCGTGCACGCGAAACCCTCATTTCCCTAACGCACGCAAATAGCGTAGACGGAAAAACTCCAAATACCAGCGCTAGAAAATACATGCTTTTATGCGTTAGACCCAGCTATGATAAATAGATCAAGAAATGACTATTTCCCTATGGTGGATTTATGTTTTTTAATATTAAATATTCACCACACCATAAATATTTTTAACACTTTTAGATTACATCAACTACAAATCCCCATCACTAGTAACACATTATTATTTCAATAAAATTACATTTACAATTAAAATAAAATTCAATACACATTTCTGGATTCACAAACACTACACAATGGGAAACATCTCTCATTTACCTTTATTATTGCATTTCTGTTATTCAACTCATATGCTTGCAGCAACTGCATATCTACATAGGCTTAACACATGATCACTCATGGATGCACATACATTACTTTTAACATTCACTCATACATGTGCATTCAAATGATGGGGGAAAAACACATTACATTCTCTCGAGGAATCACAAAACACAACATATGGATTTTACTGTACTTTTAACATCATGATTCCATCACCAGAAACCATTAGGAATTACCTACAACAAGAACATCATTACACCAGATTACAGATGTCACTTTATGGGAAGGAACAACAATGCCAGACCGCTATATAGAAGTCAGCATATGTGGGACACAATCACAATATATACGTACATGTACATAACACGCATCACCCATCACGCAACCACAAAGCACACATTTAGATTTTATTCAGCACACAATAACAATGTAGCACAATACAACAACACAATGAGGATTTCACAACTACATAGGCAGGTTAATAATATCATGACGTCATTAGAAGATTCAACCATACACATCACAGATTCACCACTGTACCGCCCCTTTAGGAACTTTAACACTCAATACTACAATACAACATATACGTAAAACACACTTTTGAACAGCATTATTATGGAGATTTCAATGGGACAATTCAGAAATATTGTCAGATCGCACATCAATTATATATATAATACTACAGATGACAGCCGGAAGTTATTCAGTATTCGTGCAATTTTTATGGGACGCATACAATATCGTCAGATCGAAAATCACTTATATATACAATACTACAGATGACAGCCGGAAGTTATTCAGCATTAGTGCGATTTGAAAGGGACGCATACAATATTGACAGCTCGGCAATCACTTATATATATAATACTACAGATGACAGACGGGAAGTTCGGAATTATTATTGCGATTTTAAAGGGACGCGTACAATATTCACATCTCGGCAATCACTTATATATACAATACTACAGATGACAGCCGGAAGTTATTCAGTATTAGTGCGATTTGAAAGGGACGCGTACAATATTCACATCTCGGCAATCACTTATATATACAATACTACAGATGACAGGCGGAAGTTATTCAGTATTAGTGCGATTTGAAAGGGACGCGTACAATATTCACATCTCGGCAATCACTTATATATACAATACTACAGATGACAGGCGGAAGTTATTCAGTATTAGTGCGATTTGAAAGGGACGCGTACAATATTCACATCTCTGCAATCACTTATATATACAATACTACAGATGACAGCCGGAAGTTATTCAGTATTAGTGCCATTTGAAAGGGACGCATACAATATTGACAGCTCGGCAATCACTTATATATACAATACTACAGATGGCAGACGGGAAGTTCGGAATTATTATTGCGATTTGAAAGGGACGCGTACAATATTTTACAGCTCGGCAATCACTTATATATACAATACTACAGATGGCAGACGGGAAGTTCGGAATTATTATTGCGATTTTAAAGGGACGCGTACAATATTGACAGCTCGGCAATCACTTATATATATAATACTACAGATGGCAGACGGGAAGTTCTGAATTATTATTGCGATTTTAAAGGGACGCATACAATATTGACAGCTCGGCAATAACTTATATATACAATCCTACAGATGGCAGATGTTCCTTTATCATTTACAAACAATATTGCAGCAACATTGATCGATCACATTCGATGCACATTATACACAACTATGCACTTTCATTCATGTTAGCCTGGACGTGTGCTTGTTACTATAACATCGCGTTTAGGAAATATTGATTACGCATATGAACAAACATTACAAACATGCACTGTATGTGTGATATTTGACACTTTCACATTGAGAATCATTGTTTGAAACTAACATTTCAGCAAACAACAAATAAACGCCCACTGTGAAAGCATTCGCGCCGCTCACATACAAACAGGTGAATACAATCAGCAATCATTACAAACTCACTACCATTGGACTAATTGTACTATAAATCCCCCAAACAACATGGCCAATGCATCACTTGTGATCCACATCAGATCAAGTGCTTACCTTGTTACGCTGTTTTGAAAGATGGATGACGATGACATGGTAGACGCTGCTGGTGGTGCTATTGGCGAACTAGCTGTTGGTCGAATCAGGCAGCCTCGGCGGCTCAGACCGAGACGAAGGGGTCGTCTGGTTCGAGGTCCTCGTGTCTACAGGGTGAGACCCACCTTGGAAAACATGAGTGACTTTGAGGTTTTTGATAAGTATCGGCTCGATCGCGAACAGCTCATTGGCCTTTACGAGCTTCTTAAACCTCATTTGGAGCCACGTATACAAATAAGGACTGCTGTTCCCCCCATGAGTAAGATGCTAAGCTGTCTATACGTCCTGGCCTCCGGGAGTTTTCAATCCGGAGAACTGTACATGCATGGCCTGGCTCAAGGTACATTCTCTGGGGTGTTTGATAACTTTCTGAACGCCATGGTACGTATCAGTAAGCAATACATAGGATTCCCACAGAATGATGGTGATTGGAGGCGCCTGAAGCGGGAATTCTTTGATATTGCTCAATTGCCCAATGTCTTGGGAGCCATTGATTGTACCCACATTGCGCTGCGTGCTCCAATTGATGACTTGCCCTTCAGAAATCGCAAACATTTTCATAGCCTCAACGTGCAGTATGTTTGTGACGCACGGATGAGGATTATGCATGTGTATGCGAATTTTGGAGGTGCTTGTCATGATGCCCGCATCCTCTCTCTGTCGTCCCTGTGGAGACAGTTTGAGGAAAGACAAATGCCCCCTGGTTATCTCGTTGGTGAGTATTTGTGCACAACATGGTTAATTATTTTGACAATTGCCCCTGTATTTTTTAACTGTTAGCGTCATGTTCAGCTATAGGATTAAATTTAACCATTTGTTATTTACCGACGCTAATGTCTATTTTTATTGAAATGCAGATATGTAGCATGTCTTACCTTAAGTGTTCAGATAGAGAATGCAATGTAAACATGTAGTTAGCATTTTACACAAGGTTTGTTTTAGGAGAAATACGCATATGTAGCATGTCTTAGATGAAATGGCAAGATATTATCTCATGCAATTTAACCCTGTCATTGTCTTTTTCTGCTAATGTCTATTTTTATTGAAATGCAGATATGTAGCATGTCTTACCTTAAGTGTTCATATAGAGAATGCAATGTAAACATGTAGTTAGCATTTTACACAAGGTTTGGTTTAGGAGAAATACGCATATGTAGCATGTCTTAGATGAAATGGCAAGATATTATCTCATGCAATTTAACCCTGTCATTGTATTTTTCTGCTAATGTCTATTTTTATTGAAAAGCAGATATGTAGCATGTCTTACCTTAAGTGTTCATATAGAGAATGCAATGTAAACATGTAGTTAGCATTTTACACAAGGTTTGGTTTAGGAGAAATACGCATATGTAGCATGTCTTAGATGAAATGGCAAGATATTATCTCATGCAATTTAACCCTGTCATTTTATTTTTCTGCTAATGTCTATTTTTATTGAAATGCAGATATGTAGCATGTCTTACCTTAAGTGTTCATATAGAGAATGCAATGTAAACATGTAGTTAGCATTTTACACAAGGTTTGGTTTAGGAGAAATACGCATATGTAGCATGTCTTAGATGAAATGGCAAGATATTATCTCATTCAATTTAACCCTGTCATTGTCTATTTCTGCTAATGTCTAGTTTTATTGAAATGCAGATATGTAGCATGTCTTACCTTAAGTGTTCATATAGAGAATGCAATGTAAACATGTAGTTAGCATTTTACACAAGGTTTGGTTTAGGAGAAATACGCATATGTAGCATGTCTTCGATGAAATGGCTAGATACAGATTTATATATAATTTTTTTTTTTTTTTTTATGTTTCTGACAACTTTTAATATGGATTATGGTTTTTAAAAAATATATTTATACAACAATATACTAGTTTAAGTATTCTGTTTGAATTATGTTCTGTTCTAAATTTATAGGTGATTCTGGGTACATGAGCCGGCCTTGGCTCATTACCCCCTTGCGTAGCCCAACTGATGTGTCTGAGGAGCGCTACAATAGGGCTCATAAGAGAACCAGGGCGGTGGTTGAAAGGATGTTCGGGCTCCTGAAGATGAGATTCAGGTGCCTGGACCGTTCTGGAGGAGCACTCCAGTACAACCCAAAGAAGGTGGCTAAGATCGTTGTAGCCTGTAGCGTCCTGCATAATATTGCACAGCGGGCTGGGATGCTGCAGGCCGTCCCGGTGGACAGAGACCTCCTCAGAGATGAGGAGGATGATCCTGTTCTAGAGGGGGAATTCCAGGACGAGGGACTTGATGTCAGAGCAGACGTCATCAACCGCCACTTTAGACGGTAAATAATAGAAGTTACACTGGAGTATTTTCAATAGATGTGAACTCTAGGGAAATGACAAGTAGAGAATTGTGCAAACATGTTAGTATTGATAAAATGTTATAATAATATTTATTTCTCATAATATAGGTGATGCTCTGGGCATTGGGTCCTATAGCGAGTCTTTGCCACCTGGTTTTTATAGAGGACATCAGATGGTAAGTAGAAATGTATGGACTGTTGCTGGCATGATTTGTACACAAATACATAATATGGCATAAATTTTTAAAAATATAACTTTGTTTACACATTACTTATGTACATAATCAGAAAGGGATACTCTAGAATGACTATGGTTCAATGTCACACAGAGGTTTGTTCTGCTCAATATGACTCATCTTCACACTTGATAGAAAATAACACAGGTTCATACACAGGCTTAGTAAGCTAGTGATAGATATTTATTATGAAATGGGGGGTGGGAGAGGGGTACAGAACTGATTCACACACTTGTATGAAATCTTTATATATAATTTCTTACATTAGGGAGATGACTTAATATAAAGACTGAAAGGGAACAATTTGAAGCCTGACAGTGAAGATTTCCAAGACTGACAGTGGGGAAAAAGCCAAGATTGAAATTGAAGTATACCAATGGGATCATGTCTGGCATATTTAAATTCTGCTGACCTTGAAAACCATACAAAGACATGTTCACATGGTAAGTGCAAACTATTTGATAGAATAAGGCTGTGGAGACATCCTATTGGAGACACTTAGATGATTTTCTATTTTGTAGATGGTATTTCCCAGTCCTCTATTTAATGAACTGATGAATAAGACACCTATTGAAGATCAACTGTTTACCCCTGAATTGACATTCAAAGACCATGCATTGTCCAGGTTGGTGTACCAATGCATGCTAGTGAAGACTGTAGAATATTATTAGCTTACATACATTAGTCATATTTAGTTCTTAATTAGATATTTAGGGATCACAATCAGACACTTAGATGATTTTACTTTTTTAGATGGTATTTCCCAGTCCTCTATTTAATGAACTGATGAATAAGACACCTATTGAAGATCAACTGTTTACCCCTGAATTGACATTCAAAGACCATGCATTGTCCAGGTTGGTGTACCAATGCATGCTAGTGAAGACTGTAGAATATTAGTAGCTTACATACATTAGTCATATTTAGTTCTTAATTAGATATTTAGGGATCACAATCAGACACTTAGATGATTTTACTTTTTTAGATGGTATTTCCCAGTCCTCTATTTAATGAACTGATGAATAAGACACCTATTGAAGATCAACTGTTTACCCCTGAATTGACATTCAAAGACCATGCATTGTCCAGGTTGGTGTACCAATGCATGCTAGTGAAGACTGTAGAATATTAGTAGCTTACATACATTAGTCATATTTAGTTCTTAATTAGATATTTAGGGATCACAATCAGACACTTAGATGATTTTACTTTTTTAGATGGTATTTCCCAGTCCTCTATTTAATGAACTGATGAATAAGACACCTATTGAAGATCAACTGTTTACCCCTGAATTGACTTTCAAAGACCATGCATTGTCCAGGTTGGTGTACCAATGCATGCTAGTGAAGACTGTAGAATATTAGTAGCTTACATACATTAGTCATATTTAGTTCTTAATTAGATATTTAGGGATCACAATCAGAAAAAGGAATACATATTATAGTTGATATAGAGGTATTTGAATGGACATGAAATATTACATTTATGTTCAGCATACATATATTGTTTACATGTGATATACATTATTATGTATAAATTTAATTTTTGAAATTTAAATATTATTTTTAATCAACAATATAATGGTGTATGTATTTCATTAATTTAAAATGAATGTAATGATTATCTTTAAAAAATGTTGATCAAAGTTAGAGCATAGACACCATATGATTTTAAATGTATTTTATGAATATTTTACAACGTGTGTATTAACTTTGTTCCATTTTTATTATTTGTCATTTCAGATTGGCATCTGATGACTTCATGGAATATTTATTTATTTTCTATTAAATATATATTTTTTTTTTAGCAGATTCTAATATATATCAATATAATCTGTAAATAAATAAAACTTGGACTCCCATGACTGGTAGTTGGCTATTTGACAAGCACATGCATAAGAGAAAATAATGCATTAATAGTAGAAAATAAAATTCTTCATAGAATATTAAAAGATATATTTTAACATTAATTGGGGAGTCATATTCTTCAATGCTTTTATATTGAAAAAGTATATATTAAAAATATTTAGGATATGTATTAATATTATGATTGTTTTAACATTTAATAAGGTGAAGTGGTTCAATTACATGAAAGTGACAGTGTTGTTGAATGTAAAAAGAATTGTATAAGATCATGTATCTTCCTTAGGTATCTCAAAACATTATTAGAAAATATTTTACAATTATTACATTTATAAATGGTAGGTCATTTAACTTTATAATTTTTAATAATTAGTTATTGGATGCCAGGTTAATCTATGTAATTTTCTAGTGGAGTCATTTAACTATACTTAGTAATATTATGTATTTATTACAATCTTACCTCTTGGGTTAGACATCAAATATCTATATAGAATGTAATTTCCCCTTTAGTTTATTTTGTCAATGTTAAATAAAAATACAATATGTTTGGGTCCTTAAAGGGGTCATTCAAAATGTATATTTTGTATACATTGTTACAAATATCATACAAGAATTTAAACATATTTAGAATGTACTATAGAATTACATTCAGTCTTTAAATATACTTGTTAAAATAAAAATAAATGCACATATCTTAGTGAATGATATAAGGCATCTATATGCAAACAACAATCAGCATCAAAATAGCCTATGTAGAGATGTATTTAATCCACGAATATATATAATTACAATATAATGATTGAATAACAAAACATATTAAGTTGGTCAAATATAAGATTATGATACAAAATGCATACATAACATATAGCTTAATGTCCCTCTACGCTGAAGGCTAAAAAATACCTCATTTAATAAATATATTTCAGTCAGTGTGTAAAACAATCTAGAAGTTAATCTAAATTTGCTTTACTCATATGTTAGACTCATTTAGCAAAAGGAAGGTGCCTAGGTTTATGATATATTAAGCATTATTGTGAAATGTTTATTTAAAGGGACATGAACTCAAAATATACTTAAAGGTAGCCATTTAAAAAAACAATGATTTATACATTCTGAATGAGTATTCTATTTTAATCAACTTTAAAACTTGTCTCATATTATGAATGCTCATTGTGATGTTGCTATCATTACTTTAGAAATAAGGCAGTAAATAGCTAATTTATTTGCTTCAGTACTCTGGACAGAACTTGATTGTTTGGAATAATTGATGCAACAATCGTCAAGGACAACCCAGGTTTTTATTAAACAATTGTCCGTAATATAAAATATCATTATTGATTTTCAAAGAAACATAACAAGATAACTTAACATTTGATAATCGTATTAAATAATAAAGTTGATTAACATTTCATGCTCAATCACCAATGGTAAATTTGTTTGGACAGTGTCCCTTTAAGAGCTTGAAATAGTGTATTTACTTCTCTTCCTATCTTGACATACTTTGCTTGAAAAGCATATCGAGATAGGCTCAGTAGATGAAGATTGGTGGATGCACAGAGATGCCTTATGTGATTGGCTCAACCATGTGCATTTAAATTTCTTATGTTGAGGATATATAAATACTAAGAGAAAATGATTTACATTTTAAAGTCTAAACAATCTTCTATCTCTACAGATCATTTGATACAATTGTTTGTAATGTCTCTTTAAAACTAAAGACGCCATTGCACAATAACATATATGAGCACTTCAGAGAAATACAAGCTCGAGGTTTATTTGCGAATAACAAAGCTGTAGTTTAACATTTATAAACAGATTATCAAAGTTACTGACATTCTTCCCGGAATTTTAACATTAATAAATATTGCGTGGGAAACGCATCTTCAAACACCAGATTAGCATATTTAAACATTAGTGTAATGTCACGCAATAGCACACAATCAATGTGCATTATAAATACATTTAATAGAGCAATGTCAATACTTCACAATCAATTTATTTAAAGAACAATAAAGACATACAATATTAAATGTGTATTTGTATTAAAGAAACAGACCGTTATTAAACCGAGAAATGTCTACAACATTAATAATGTGACAGGATGAGATTTTAAAGAGTATTTAATCATTAATATTTCACGGATCACGGATATTAAATCTGCGTCACACATATCCGCATGACAGGCCCATGAGTTACAAATAAGTCTACATGAAAAATGAAGTTACAGCACCACCAAGCGGTATGTGTAAGGAAGTTACTAAGATATGAAACATTAAGGAACGGCCAATCAGAGTTCATCACACAAACACAACTTGAGTCAGGATGGTCTCACAGACATTATAACAATATTTCAATATTTTATCCAATCAGATGTACAGATAAATTGTCCCATGGTGCATCTCATGTTTACTTCACCATATAAAAGTCCATTACACGTTGCCATCTTTGTCAGTTCTCTAATGCCTGCAGGCAGTTTATATTATTATAATATATTTATTGTACAACCCAGCAGGCATGTCAGTTCCCAGGTTCACCAAGGAGGAGAGCGCTGCACTGGTCCACGCCGTCAAGGACTTTTATCCCCAGCTGTTTGGGAACAAGAGGAGCTCGACAGATGCGCCTGTTAAGAAGGCCCTCTGGGAGTCTATCACCAATGCGGTTAGATTGGTGTGTGACGTCCAGAGGACCCAGGATCAGATCATGAGGAGATTCGGAGATATGAGGTTGCGTTTATCGAAAAAAGTCAACCTCATAAGGGACTGGGTACAAGCCCGTAAAAGAGGGGGCCAAAGAAAGGCCCCGCGGAAACTGTACCTACTCCCTTATGAGGTGACTTTATGCGAGCTCCTCAATCTCCGGGTCCCCAAAAGATTTAGATCCTCGCCATCCTCGGCCTCCTCTTCTTCCCTCCCAGCTGCGGGATCTGAAAGTCCTGACGCGGGGGACAGGGCAGATGCTTCTCCGTCCGGTGGCCTGGGAGGACCCGATAGAGAATCTGAACCAGGTAATTATCCAACTTCATATAATATTTATAATGTTAAAAATCCAAAATGTGTATTTAGTCAGATACTAAACCTATACAGATCTCACAACATACACTACATATGATGTTTAGATATCTGATTTTACATTAGTGATACATGAAATTGGAATGATGTTTATTGCGCTCTACAGAATATGCGTCACAGAGCGGAAATCTAATTTCGCATCCACGTTAACATGGGTTTGCGGAAAGTGGCATTGCTTTATACATGTTGTTAAAAATTAAATGGAAAATCTTAGATTAGTGAAGAATACAGTATTCTTATTTTAAATATTATATCTAATAAAAAACGAATAATACTAATAAATTATAACATATGGCCATCAATTGATGATTATGTAATAACAAGCATATATTCTTAAAGATACAGTAAACAACACAACTGATTGAAAATAAGAGTCCAGGATATATTTATCATTCATTTAATTGCGGAAACTATTAACTCATGGGACTACCAAAGGATTAATATTTTTCTATTGATTTGTTATTAATGTAAATATTTTAAACATGGCATGATTAGTATTAATGATATGCAATCCTCATTTAATATATTACAGATATGGATGTGGCTGCTGGATCCTCAAGCCAGGGCTTGTCACAGTATGGTATGTCTCATTTTAATTGACATTTGTCTTAGAAACATGGAATGAACATTACATACTAAATACACATTGTTCTATATTTATATGTAATGTCTATTTAATAGATGAAAATTATATAATTATTCGGATATACTTAAATAACATATTTGATTTTAATTGCATGCTCAATACCATTCATTACATCAACATATGGAGTAGATAATTCATTAACAAACAACAACATTGTGGAATCTATTTAATTTTAGATTAAAGGGATACTGAACTACAATTATTAATATTGTCTTTCACATACAGTATGCAATATTAATAAACATAAAATATAATACTATCATCATATGTGACATATTATATTGCTAAATGTATTTTAAAATAAATAAAGTACGTTTATGTGCATCTAAATATTTGTTGACCAACCTGGGTTTATATTGATGATTGGTGGATACCTTCAACAAACAATATTTATTGAATCCAATATTCCTTATCTGCCTTTAAGATTAATATCGAACAACATTCGAATTATAATAGGAGTCAATGTTAAATCATTTTTTACAGTTTGAACATAGAAATCAATTATTTAAATTAATCATGTCAGTGTCCCTTTAAGACAAAATAGATTCATTCATCATTACATTATTTTTATTAAAAACTATTGATATATAAATCTAATTATCTGTTGGAGTTACTTTATATATATCTGCATACTCTAACAGCACCATGATTACATATTTGTAATAATAAAGTTTGTTATGTATTGTGATAAATATGTGTTGTGTCCTAAACAAGATTACTGTACATTGAAAAAATGGCTCGATGTGACACATGTTTGTTTAGATTTGTCAACAGATGCTCCTCAATATGTGGTTTGTGTGTATTCTTGTAACTTCTTAAGGACATATGACGGAATTATTCCGTCATAAAACAATTGAGCTAAGTGAAAGCTGTGTCCTTAAAGGGTTAAGAACATTGATCATTGGGTATATTTAGATATGCAATAGCAGCATCTGAGATGAATTTGATGTCTAATGTAGTCTGACATTAAACATATGTTGAATACAGATATGTTTACAGAATCCCCTTGATTCAATCAAGCATTTTCTGGTGTAATGACTGCTCTATTCTTCACATTTTAAAGTTGATTAATGTTAAAATTCTAGACAGATGTGATTTAGTGATATCCAAAATGTGTTTAATAATATATATCTATATCATTCATAGAGAGAGTTGGTGTGGGGAGCCCACAGGAATCCAGCAGTGACATAGAGCCGCCTTTGCGGTCTCCTGGTAAGTCCATTGACTCATTTATATGTAATTGAAGGTGTATTGCTAATCAATATTATGATCATGATTCCGATGAAGCATAACATTATAAAAAATCATAGAATTTATCTTCTGATTATATATTTATTTTTTATATTGAGCGATTAATAATTTCTACTTTATTATTCTACACATTTGTTATTCATAAGATGTCTAACATATGTTTTTTTAAATTTTTTTTTTTTTAACAACAGTCATCAAGTGATACACACATGAGAAATCTTAAATGTTCTATGTACTATGCTTTTATGAATTTAACATTAAGACAAACAATACATTAATATTCTGATTTATTGACAATAACAAATCTATTGTCATTTGTATGCTCCATCAAAATGATGTAAATCATAACTTTGTGTGTGTATATCTTTAATGCAACATTGATGTGCGTATTTGAGCAACAGTAACATATGTTATAATATCTGATCTTAAGGTGTACACAACATGTTATGTTTTACAGAGATTGATGTCACATGTGGGATGGAGGAGGAAGAGGCTGCCTTGGAGTCTGATGGTATGTGAAATATATCTATCATGTTTCCAACATGTTTCTTTTTTTGAAATCATTTTATTGAAGACATTCAAAGTCTACAGCTTTTTCCCTTTAAAAAGGAATATTATTTGTCTGTTCAAATACACTACTGCCCCCTTTCTATATCAGGCAGCATGAAAATCTGCTTGTATATATTTTTTTAAGAATATATAATTCATGCCATCATTATGTCACATGCATATTCCATGCCAAAACACAATAATAAGTTTCACATTGTACAGACAGTCATTGAGATTCATCTGAGTGCCTATATAGATACCATATCCTCATTTCAGAATAGTTTACAGATTCAAACACACTTCGAGGTATATTGAAAACATAATCAATTTTAAATGCGTTGATTTGATGTCAGGATGTATGAGATGTTAATATATTTATTTTACATTTTCAGATGGATCCACCACTTCTGGTCATCTGGATTCCGCCCCTGCCCAGTCACAGACCCCTCCCCGTGCACACACCCCTGACCATGGCCACACCTCTGCACACACCCAGAGCCCTTCCCATCACCAAACCCATGACCATGCCCCGACCACTGCCAGCCCTTCCCATATTTCATATCCTGTCCCTCCCAAAAAACGCCCATACACCCCCCTTCGCCGCTCTCCCCGTATTCTGGCCCGTACAGCTGCCCAGACCCAAACTCCCCACTCCCCAGCTGTACGGCCTACCCTGGAGCAGCAGCTCACCACTCCCCAAGCCATTCCCATCCCTCCCCGAGCCAATCCCATCCCTCCCCCCTGTTTAAACCTTCATTGTCCTGGGTGTCAGATTGTCCTTCCCAGGCACAGCTGTAAGTATCATTCTAAATACACTTTATAAGATACTTAAAGGTACAGTGAAGTTAAATTGGTTAAATTGTGATTCAAATCCAGCATGCAATGTTAAGCCAATGTATAATAGAATACTCTTATGAATTATTCGTCATTCTCTTGATATATTTATTGAAAACAACTTATTCCTATAATTAGTTTAAACAATAAAATAAATGTGGCCATCATTTCTTTATTGTTGGATGAATGTATCCATCAACCAGCATGCACAAACAAGGTTCATCAACAAATATTGGCTTCCATAAAAACCAACATTCTTGCATTCAAAATATAGCTTGACAATTAAAACATATAATGAATATGTGTAATTTCTAAAGATTTGTCATGTCATGCTCTATCTGAATCAGTCCATTAAATATTTAGGTTCAGTGTCCCTTTAATTGGATATCACTACATATACCAAACACCACTACTTGGATACAAAATTTTATGTCCAAATGTGGATACATTATCTCTTGTCTAACCCAGTGGGAATGTAATTTCTTCTGGTTGCTATGTTTACACAGCTTGTCCTCAATGCCAAAATGTTTAAGGATATGTGTGCCTACCACAGTCTAAATTGAATTTTTAAATTGCTAATGTAAGTACAATGTAAATCCTTTAACAAGATTTGATACACTCAAGCTGTATAAGTGGATCATCTAAAACCAATTAAAGGGTTCAACATGTTTGAGTAACATGAGCCTTTAATGATTTCTGTCTGTCTGAATAACCTAATTCATGTGTAAAGAATATATGAAAAATAATTGATGTAAATAATTATTTGTCTTTATGATGACAATGTATGTATTAAAATCTTTTATTCTGTTGTGTAATTATCCTTAATATTAATTTTTATTTTATTTTAGGCTGTGACTCAGCATGGCTCATGCTAGAAGGGATAGCAAGAGTAGAGCAGGCCGTGTTGAGGAACGCAGCTGTCCTGAGAGGGATGAACGACACCATGCAGGCCCAGCTCCGGGTTCAGGACTTGACTCTGCGTGAAATTATGCAATTACGTTCAAGGCCTGAATCTGGAGCTGGACATGCACAGGACAATGAAGAGGATGACCAGTAAGTGGAGGATCTGGATATGCTCCATGGTGGCAGATAATAATCCTCTGTCCACATGTTGAATTTGTATTTATATTGTTGCCATTTGGCCTTTTTATCAGTTTTTTGTTGTGCCTGTTGCACTCTTTTACCTTGTCATGTGTCTCCAATGAGGCTATGCTGGCCCTTGGCAACTCTCTTCATGGACTGTGATGCACTGTGTTACCTTGCCATGTGTCTCCAATGGGGCTATGCTGGCCCTTGGCAACTCTCTTCATGGACTGTGATGCACTGTGTTACCTTGCCATGTGTCTCCAATGGGGCTATGCTGGCCCTTGGCAACTCTCTTCATGGACTGTGATGCACTGTGTTACCTTGCCATGTGTCTCCAATGGGGCTATGCTGGCCCTTGGCAACTCTCTTCATGGACTGTGATGCACTGTGTTACCTTGCCATGTGTCTCCAATGGGGCTATGCTGGCCCTTGGCAACTCTCTTCATGGACTGTGATGCACTGTGTTACCTTGTCATGTGTCTCCAATGGGGCTATGCTGGCCCTTGGCAACTCTCTTCATGGACTGTGATGCACTGTGTTACCTTGTCATGTGTCTCCAATGAGGCTATGCTGGCCCTTGGCAACTCTCTTCATGGACTGTGATGCACTGTGTTACCTTGCCATGTGTCTCCAATGGGGCTATGCTGGCCCTTGGCAACTCTCTTCATGGACTGTGATGCACTGTGTTACCTTGTCATGTGTCTCCAATGAGGCTATGCTGGCCCTTGGCAACTCTCTTCATGGACTGTGATGCACTGTGTTACCTTGCCATGTGTCTCCAATGGGGCTATGCTGGCCCTTGGCAACTCTCTTCATGGACTGTGATGCACTGTGTTACCTTGTCATGTGTCTCCAATGGGGCTATGCTGGCCCTTGGCAACTCTCTTCATGGACTGTGATGCACTGTGTTACCTTGTCATATGGCTCATATATTCCTTATTTTTACAAGATTATTTATAAACGTTGTGTATGTTTTCTTACATACTAATAAAATAAATTTTATTTCACAAATCTTTGTCCTCATTCTTCCTGTTATTTTTTGCAAGCTCTAGTTTATGTTGTTTATCCTTAAAGGGACCTAACAAATCTATTTGTTATAATGAAATCATATATGTAAGACAATAGTAAATGACTTTAAGATTAACATCTCCAATGTAATCTTATTATTTGTGTTTATATTATTTTCTCTTAGCTCTATCATTGCCTGATTATGATTAGCAGAGTAATTTCTTTATATATGTATATATATTTTTGTATTTGTGTATATATGTATATTTAAATGTTCATATCCATGTGTGTATTTATAAACTCTGCATGAATTGATGCACCTTTACCAAATGATCTGAGTATTGATACAATGATATAATCCCTGTAAAGTGTTCATTTTATTTAAATAGTATTGACTATGTGTATGCTCTTTTTAAAAACAAAATAATGTCCCTTTAAGTGATGTTGATCACTATTGTAAATGAATGTATTTCCATTTGTAAAGCGTTTTTGTCCTTTTTACAAGAACAAGGACATATAGTTTTATTAATAAACAATCTTATTGTAATGTTGACAGCACCTGTATTTCATTTTCAAATCTATATTATTGTCAAAGTGTAACCAAATCAATCTCTGTGTGTAATACAAATAATGTAGATGATGAATATTAGTTAACTAATATGTTAACAAAATACATCTCCTCCCATATATGGCTATAGGTAGGCTGACCATAATTAAACTTGAATAAATGACACGTTTAATCAATACATGTATAACTATTGTTATTCAACAACAATCCAAAGATATCTTAAAACATCAATGGCATATGTATTTCTCATGTGTATCTTTTAAATGTTAAAGATATACACCATAGCTATAGTTCAAGGGACAGTCAAGTCCGAAAAGATGATTCATAATTTGGTGACATTCCTAGATAGCAATCTACACACATACTAGTTCCTAAAATATAAATACGTTTCTTAATGATATGCCAAGATGTCACTGAGTCCTTGTATTGTCTGCGGTTTTTCAGCGATCTCGGATGCGCCATGTTGCTTAAGACGTCACCTGCCAGGCTGTCCAATGATTCCTTGTATTGACTGACGTTCTTACGTGATCAGGAATATGCCTTTTATTGGATTGCGTTTTGACGCGATCAAGGATGCGCCTTTTTTTTTTGGGCGTTCTTACGTGATCAATAATGTGCCTTTCATTGGATGGCGTTCTTACGTGATCAAGGAAGCGCCATGTTAAGACGGCACATGTAAAGTTAAAAAAACGTGTGATTGGATTGCGTAGTCCCGCAATATTTGTGCACGTTAAAAACGTTTGTGACTGCATGCAATTTTAAAAAGCTTGCGAATATGTATTATTTGCATCATGTTACATTGTTGACCCGTAGCTGATAAAGACCAACACATTCTCTTTTGCTGGATGTCTGGTTGAATCAACGAACGAAAGCAAAATGTTTTCATGCATAGGATATTTCTAGGCAAGTGCAAATCTCTACAGTCCATGTTTAATATGTTTGTCAACAATGTTCCTTTTTCTTAAAAATTAATGTTGTGTTTAATGTTGAACATATCTAATTAATAAATATGCGCTATTGTGTTTGAATAAAGTAATCAATATGCATTTATCATATGCTAAATATATGATGCCGACTTCTTTTAACCTCTTAAGGACATATGACGGAATTTTTCCGTCATAAAACAATTGAGCAAACTGAAAGCTGTGTCCTTAAAGGGCTAAATGTAATTTCGTTGTATATTTTATGAAAGGTTCATTAGACACTCACATTATAAATAAAAATATTTGATTTTGTCTCTAGTTAGATAGTCCATTGTTTAACCAATAGGTTTATTTTGTCTTGTGTTGTAAGAAAATGTAAGTAATTTTCTTACTCCTCGCAAAGCCAATGAGTTTCATGTGAGTACCATCTCCAGCTTTGTCCAGTTTGTGTAAAGGTTCTTTTCATATGTTAATGATGGGGTATTGTGTTTTACGGTTGTAATGGTGGTTCATCTATATTTAAAATATAGCTAACCCTATTTTATTTGCAAGTGTTTGAAGCTTTTTAATATTGCTATCAGTATATGTTAATCTTGTTGTTTGTAGTAGTGTCTATTACATACAGTTATGTAAAAAATATAGGATACTGTCCCTTGAATGCAAATGTTGTTTTTTTGTATCATGTATGAGATCCACATAGTTTAATCTTCAAATATATTTTTGTTAGCATATTTCACCCCCCCACTCCTAAAAGGACTTTAAACCATATTCATTGTTAAAATAAAAATAGTTACAATAAAATATTAACACAATAATGTCTCTTAAAGAAAATAGACTTTATTTAACACGTCAATATAAATGTGATTTTCAAATATTTTTTTTGACAAAGTACATGTAGATATAGCAACAAGCTTAAAATGTGTTAGCATATGTAATGTTGTTAAAGGGACAGTTTCGAAAAAAAATATTTTTACATTATTCGAAAAGTCAATTCTGTAATAACAAGGATATCAAATGTTTCTCAACAATTGAACATTTGCTATCTAAATTTGCTATCTAAACCTATGAGGTTGGTGTGCTCATTTCTTAAATCTTGAAGAGTGCTTGTAATCATTATACAATTTGAGCACTAGAGGGCATTTGGATAGCATTTGTATATGTAAAATCTTGTGCTCATACAGCATATTATTGACCATGTATTGATCATTGATATCTAAAATGTTGTTATGTCAGAACAACAAATAAGTGGTCATTTTTCATAGTCATAGATACAAGGGTAAGCACATAAGTCACACATGTATTTCTCCATGTTTTGTTGTTTCAAACTTTATAATGCGTAATACAGTGTTTTCTTTGTAATCAATAATTTTCTGACTGTCCCTTTAAGCTGTGTTATTGGCATTCAAACAGTAATATGCCATCATGGATAATTGTTATGGTAATTTAGTTAGCGATTCGGGAAACAGTTTGGACATCACATCACAGAAACCAATCAATATCATGAACAAGGATAGGTATGTGATGATGTGGTTTTCACACACTTATAACCCACACTCTGCAAAGAATCTTCCTCCATGGACCCGGTCCCATAGAAGTCGATTATATACAGAGTGTGGTCCACAAGTGTATGAAAACCACATCATCACATACCTATCCATTACACAAAAAAAAAAATTTAAGATGGAAAAAAATACTTACTTCCTCTTCCTTCCCCTCTTCCCACGGGGCTGAGGCTCTGGGAGAGGCAACTGCCGACTCCGAAGAGTCCTCCTTGGAGCTGTTGTGGGAGGAGTGGAAGGAAGAGTACTGGGACGACCAAGGTGAGGAGTAGATGGCTGAGGAGGAGGAGGAGAAGATGGCTGAGGAGGAGGAGGAGAAGATGGCTGAGGAGGAGGAGGAGTAGATGGCTGAGGAGGAGGATGAGATGGGCCGGCAGGAGGAGATGGCCCAGCAGCAAGAGGCCCAGCAACAAGAGGCCCAGCAACAGGAGGTAGACCAGCATGCGCCTCCCGGAAAAATGTGAACATTTCCTGATGAAGATTGAACATTCTTGTTTGTCCTTCTTGTATTGTATTCAGTATACTGATTATTTCGTTTTGGCCTTGAATTATTTGATTCTGCCCATCAAGTATTCTGCGTCGTCCTTCTATGTTTTCTATCCGGGAGGTACGCATCTGGTCTATGTACTCCAGTAGAACCCGCACCTCCGCTATTTCTTCTTGTTGTGCCTGTTGAACCCGTGCACGGCGGGGTGCCCGTGCACGGCGGAGTGCGGGTCTTTGAGGGACCTCGGGTTCCGCGGCTTCAGCGGCATCCTCCTGTGCTTCCGGGGCCTCTTGATCATCTCCCGTGCGCTGTTCGTCACGGGGGGCCTCTTCCCTCCGAAGTGGGAATTCCTCACCACCACTCTCATCCCGGGGAGATGCAGGAGGCTGTGCTGCCTCGTCCCCAGACTCTGTATATTAAAAAAAAATTAAAAAAAGAAATGTATATATTAGCATATTTGCAAATAAAGGTTTAAATGACTTAGCTTACGATACAATTACAAATGCAGAATCATTAATCCACTTTGAAATCTAACAAACAATCAATACGATTTCCGCCTTTTCTAAACAGTGTTTGTGATATCTGGTCAATGTGAATGTTTTTGCGTTTGTTTTCAGTCTGTTTAAATGCACACCTAACCTATAGCCTAGATACTGATGTAACCGCTAAGTAATAGAATGCGTGTAAACAGCGTAATAGCATTAATCGGATCCTTAACACATGAAACCCAATGTTTTATCTTTCATGATTTATAAGCATACATTTAGTATCAACTTTCGAATGTACTTTTGTTATCTAATTAGCTTCATTCTCTGGATATTCTTTGCTGAAAAGCATATCTAAATATGTTTATAAGATTCTGATTGTTAGCTGAATATAGCTGCCTCCTGTGATTGTTTCACCGTGTGCATGGCTATTTCTTCATTAAAATATATCTCAAGAATGAATCAAATTATGTAATATAAGTACATTTGAATGTTTTGTCAAATTGTATTCGCTACCTCAATCATGAAAGTAAATGTTTGCGTATAGTGTCCATTGAAATACATTCGTATGTGAAATTATTGTTCAATGAGCTTACCGTCAGATGAGAGTGGCAGGTTCCCGGTATCGATTCCTCCGATACCGACTACTTCCACCTCGGAGATGCTGGGCCGCAACATTTCCTCCCATCTGCAGTACTCCATTTCAAGGGCAGGGCCGCCACCGGTCCCTGCGGCATGTCGGGCCTCCAGGCTTAACTTTTTTTTAAGTTCAAGTTTACAGTCCCGGTACCGATGTTTGATGGAATCCATATCCCGGTTCCGGCAACCCACTGCATTGACTGCATTCCGAATCTCGTTCCAGAGCCTCCTCCTGTCAGTCGGGGTAGTCTTCTGGTGCTGCAGCATCCTATACCTGGCCATATAGGCCTCTACGAGGGCCTCCTTCTCCTCCATCGTAAACCTCGCCTCCCTAGTCGCCTTGGCCTTCCCCTGTGACGATGCCCTCTGTTTCCCGGACTGTGAAGCCCTACTCTGACCGCCACTGGGCCCAGCCACTTGGTCATCTTGAACCAAGTGGCTGGGTCCACCCACCGCTTCCACCCCCGCTTCCTGCCCCCCTTCCTGCCCCCCTTCCTGCCCTGTTCCTCTCCCCCTCCCTCTACTCCCCCCTCTACCTGTCCCCTGCCTGGCCTCCATCTCCTCCCTAAACTAAACCCCAAATAATCAAAAAAAAGTGAGTGTGATGAAATGAAAGGGGGTCAAAATAAAGAACTAAAAAGACAAAAAAGGTGCTTAAAGTGTGAGGGATGTAAAAAAAAACAAAGAGGGTAAGGAGTATTTAAATAAACGAAAAGAATAAGACTAAAAGGAGGATATGTAAACTAAATGTAACTAGGGGATGGGTATGGGATGGGTATGGGGTATGGGATAAGAGTAAATGGGATGAAAGGGAATGGGACTACAAGGAATGGGGTATGGAGTGTAGTATGAGGGGGTAGGGGGTATGGAGTGTATGTAGTGTTATTGATAAGTGTATGTATGTATTGAATGTGTTTGCGTGTAAATGTGTTAAGTGTACAGATAAATCACTCGCTCGCTAACTAACACTACTTCTAATTCTCAATAACAAACACTCCCACTAACGCTCACTAACTACCACTAACTGACGCTCACACTAACAACTATCACTAATAACTCCCACTAACTCACTCACGCTCCCACTAACAGACTCTCTCCCACTCCCGCTAACTCCCACTAACTCACTCACTCTCTCACGCTAACACTACCAACTGACTATCTCACGCTAACACTACCAACTGACTATCTGACGCTAACACTACCAACTGACTCTCTCACGCTAACACTACCAACTGACTCTCTCACACTAACACTAACTCACTCTCAAAAAATCGCAAAATCTCTATTCTTAAATCTCCAAAGACCCACCAGCAACACAGTCAAAGAAGCCCTGCTTGTGTGGTGCTTATATACCCTGTGTAAATGTTTAATGATGTCCCAATTTCCATTGTAATTAGTGTTCAGGTGTGCTTTATTAGCAATTAATATTATTGCAATGTGTATTAGGTGTGTTAATTTGCGCATGCTCATTTTGAGTTGGTATTTGTGGAATGTGTAGAATGCGATGATGTCATAGTGGTCGTTTTCTCTAACATTGTCCAATAGTATTCTTTTTAAATGTGAATTTGCGATGGTGTGTTCTTCGTGAAGTGTTGTATATGTATGTTTTTCATAATATATAATGATATTGAATGCGATTTTTTTTTTAGTGTATGTATATATTTTTTAATCCTTGTTGTTATTGTGCGATTTTCCGCATCTTAAAGTATATGCGTATTCCACGTATAAATAGTATTAAAACTTCCCCCGCTTGTGAATGTGTAATGCTTGTGTGCTTTGTTGATTGATTGATGTTGTGACATTTGCGGCGTGTTATTGTTGTGCATGATGTGGTATGCGTCATATGACCGAGCTGTGCGTATTTCTCGCGAGATCGAGTGTTAGGTGAAAAAAGCTATTTTTTGCCTTTCCCATTGATCTCTATGGGAGACTGTCTAACGCGGGCAGGATTACGCGTGTGACATACACGCGTTAGGAGCATCGTTAGATGGTCTTATATTAACTCTAAATACCGGAGTCAAACAATGCCGTGCGTTAGACATAAAACACGCGTGGCGTTAACAGCCCATCTACCGCCGAACTCTAAATCTAGCCGTTAGAGATTGCATATTGTTCCACCATACATTGTTTCAGTACTTCTTTTTTAAATTTTATAAATTTGGGTGAGTGGGAGAGTTTCCAATATTTCAAGATCAGATTCATAGCTAGTAATATTAAAGTATTGATTAACTTATAATTTTTTTGTTGTTGTGAAAATTTAACTAAGAAGATGACCATTTGAGCCTCTAATCTTATTTCTGTCTCTAGGATTTTGTTCAACCAGAACTTAATTTTCAGCCAGAACTGTTGGATTTTGGGACAAGACCAAATACAATGCAAAAGATTTGCTTGTTGCGCCTGACACCTCCAGCACCCAATAATTTTTCTATACCATTTTGATAATTTGTCAGTGTCACTCATAATTTGAGTGATATATGTTGCATAAATCATTTTTAAATGCCCTTCTCGCCATGCTAAGGCATTTCCTGTTTTATTCAACAGATTCAGGCTCACTTGAATTTGTTGAGGCCTAAGTTCTGGGAAGCTATTGTTCCAAATAGCTACTATTTTCTCTAATTGGGCATGTTTGGAAGTAATCATCAAACGATAAAATGGAGAGATTGACGTAGACCCACTCTTATATTGATTTATTAAGCTCCTTAGTGGGGCATACGTCCAATTAGAGACAAATTTAAGTTTGAGTTCTATGATATAGTGCTTAATTTGTAGATACGCATAATGATTATGTTTGTGGAAGCTCAAATTCTACTCTGATATCAAGGAATGATCTTATTATTATATCGGAAGTAACTAATTGTTTAATGGAGGTCAGCCCTTTCAATTTCAATCTCTCAAAAACCTTGTAAGTGAAACCTGGAGCAAATCCTGGGCATCCATTGATTGGGAGATATTCCGAGACAAATGGAGATGTTCCTATTTCTACATAATTACCCAATTTAATGGTACTAATTTTATCAACCTCGGAAGGATGAAGGGTTGAGTCAGCCCTGCCAGGATTTGAACCTGTGACCTTGGATCTTTTAAACAAGCTTTTTTGTAGATAGGGCATTTACCAACTGAGCTACCTCACCAGCCTATCATTTATTCCTTGCCTTCCAGAGCTTTCATATGGGGGATTTTTAGACTGTTTTAATCTAAGCCCTTTCACTTGTTAGACCTAGGTTTGATGGCCCTCTGGGTCTGACAGAATTAAAAAGTATTTCTTGTAAAGTATTATAGACTCAGATGCTGATCTAAGGATCCAGTATTAACCTTTTAAAACCCTGCAGGAATCTGTATGTAGGTGAATATTTGTATGTGTGTAAATATATATATATATATATATATATATACACACACAGGTCTTTGTGTCTAGATGTACCTATGCACAATTTTATGTGGGCATATGTAGGTATATTTATGTGTGCGTATATGTACATATTTATGTGTATGTGTGTTCCTATACATGTTTTTATGCATGTGTAGGTGAATATATGTGTGTGTATATATTTACATGTTTAGGTGTATACATGTACATGTTTTTATGTATAAATATGTATGTATATATACTTGTGTATTTTGTCTCTTAAGGCTTGGTTTGGAGTCTGTAAGTCTGTAAGTCTCTTTAGGCTTGGTTTGGAATATGTGCAGTTCTCATAGAATAATACTATAGGATCTTGTTTTTCTTAAATAGTAATATATGTCCATAACAATGCTTTTTCCCTAACGCCGCTATTACAAGTCTTGTCAGAATAGGTGTACCGCACACCTTTTTGGCCGCCACGCAACGTCAGTACCGTACTTTTAAAAAAGTCCTTTTGCAATGGGACTTCCATAGTGCCGGTATTATGCTTTTGCCTGGGAGGTACAGCCTAAAATGACAAGATCTGTACCGCCATCCAAAGTCAGTAGTTATGAGTTTTATGCTACAAAGCTGTACCATAAAATTCATAACTAAACTGTCACAAAGTACACTAACACCCATAAACTACCTATTAAAACCCTAAACCCTAAACCATCTCAAACACTAAAATAAAATTATTAACCCCTAATCTGCCGCTCCGGACATCGCCGCCACTATAATAAACCTATTAACCCCTAAACCACTGCCCTCCCGCATCGCAAACACTATTTAAATATTATTAACCCCTAATCTGCCGTCCACCCACACCACCGCTATAATAAACCTAATAACCACTAAACCGCAAGCCCCCCACAACGAAATATACTAAATTAAACTATTAACCCCTAAACCTCTGGCCTCCCACATCACTACATAAATATATTATACCCTAAACCTAACTCTAAGATAACCCTAAGTCTAACCCTAACACCCCCTAACTTAAATATAATTAAAATAAATCTAAATAAAACTTACAATTATTACCTAAATAATTCCTATTTAAAACTAAATACTTACCTATAAAATAAAACCTAAGCTAGCTACAATATAACTAATAGTTACATTGTAGTTAGCTTAGGTTTTATTTTTATTTCACAGGTAAGTTTGTATTTATTTTAACTAGGTAGACTAGTTAGTAAATAGTTAATAACTATTTAATAACTATCTAGCTAAAATAAATACAAGCTTAACTGTAAAATAAAACCTAACCTGCCGTACACTAAAACCTAACATTACAATCAAATCAAATAAATTAAATAAATCAAATACAATTATCTAAATAAAAAAAAAATAAACACTAAATTACACAAAATAAAAAACAAAATTATCAACAATAAAAACAAATTACTCCTAATCTAATAGCCCTATCAAAATAAAAAAGCCCCCACAAAATAAAAAAACCCTAGCCTACACTAAACTGCCAATAGCCCTTAAAAGAACCTTTTGCAGGGCATTGCCCCAAATAAATCAGCTCTTTTACCTGTAAAAAAAAATACAAACAACCCCCCAACAGTAAAACCCACCACCCAAACAACCAAACCCCCCAAATAAAAACTTATCTAAATAAACTTAAGCTAATCATTGCCCTGAAAAGGGCATTTGGATGGGCATTGCCCTTAAAAGGGCATTTAGCTCTTTTACATTGCCGAAACCCTAAGCTAAAAATAAAACCCACCCAATAAACCCTTAAAAAAACCTAACTTTAACCCCCAATGATCCACTTACAGTTTTCAAAGACCGGACATCCATCCAGCCAGCAGAAGTCTTTATCCAAGCGGGCAGAAGTCCTCATCGAAGCCGGCAGAAGTCTTCATCCAAGCAGGCAGAAGTCTTCATCCAGACGGCATCTTATATCTTCATCCATCCGGCGAGGAGCGGGTCCATCTTCAAGACATCCGGCGTGGAGCATTCTCTTCTTACGATCGCTGCTGGTAAATGAAGTTTCCCTTTAAGAGACGTCATTCAAGATGGCGTCCCTTACATTCCGATTGGCTGATAGAATTCTATCAGCCAATAGGAATTAAAGGGGAAAAAATCCTACTGGCTGTTGCAATCAGCCTATAGGATTGAGCTTTCATCCTATTGGCTGATCCAATCAGCCAATAGGATTGAGCTTGCATTCTATTGGCTATTCCAATCATCCAATATAATGCAAGCTCAATCCTGTTGGCTGATTGGATCAGCCAATAGGATGAAAGCTCAATCCTATCGGCTGATTGGCTGATTCCCCATAGACATCAATGGGGCTGCGTTACGGAGCATTTCATTCCACGATTGCAGGTGTAAGGCATTTTTTTAGCCGACTCTTCCCATTGATGTCTATGGGGAAATCATGCACGAGCACGTCAAAGCAGCGCTTGTATTTGGGTGAGGTATGGAGCTCAACGCCACCATATCGCCCGCGCAAGCCGGGTTTTTCAAAACCTGTAATAGCAGCGCTATGAAAGATGAGCAATGAAAATAACGTACACAAAATTAGCGAGCAGCCATAACGCCATAACTTGTAATCTAGCTGATTGTTTTTTATGCACATATATACGGCTTAATTTTGGAAGCTTGTATTGCACAGGCTATTCAGTCTAAATTGCTCTTAATACATCTCTATCAGAGTGCAGTTTTAAATTCCATACAAATTTTCCATAATATATATATATATATTTATACATTCAGCTGCTTCATATTCAGCTGCTTCAGTTTTATTGAATATAAGGAGATTATCCTGTATTAGGCTATATATATAAACCTATATTAGGGCTTTATTTTAGTTTTTGTAGCCTATATGAGCCTATATTATAAGTTCTTTGGCTTATTTTCGGGCTATATATTTTAGGCTATATTTATATAGTATTTTAGCCGGTATTATGGCTATGTTAGATATAAGCCGGTATAAAGGTTTTCCTGAATATAGTAGATCTGCCTAATTGAGGCTTCATTGTATAATAAGCTTGTATTAGGATACTTTGAATATAAGTATATTAGGCTATATTATATAATGAACACTTATTAAAGGGACAGTCTACACCATAATTTGTATTGTTTAAAAAGATAGATAATCCCTTTATTAGCCATTCCCCAGTTTTGCATAAAACCAACACAGTTATATTAATATATGTTTTACCTCTGTGATTACCTTGTATCTGGGCCTCTGCAGACTGCGCCCTTATCTCAGTGCTTTGACAGACATGCAGTTTAGTCAATCAGTGCAGCCTCCTAAATAACTCCACGGGAGTGAGCACAATGTTATCTAATATTATACACATGAACTAGTACTGTCTAACTGTGAAAAAACTTTCAAAATGCTCTGAGCTAAGAGGCAGTTTTCAATGGTTTAGTAATCAGCTTGAGCCTACCTAGGTTTAGCTTTTAAAAAATACCACCAAGGTAACAAAGCAAATTTAATGATTAAGTCGATTGGAAAGTTTTTCAAAATTTCATGCCCTATCTGAATTATGAAAGTTTAATTTTGACTAGACTGTCCCTTTAAGGTTTATTAAATATGAGTATTTTAACCGGTATTAGGTTATTTTGTTTTTTAGTATTTTGGCCTGTATTAAAGGATTACTGTAGTTTTATTCTTGGCATATATAACAATTATATAAATCGGGTTATAATGTTCAAAGAAATAATTTGCACCTACTTGCAGTTTCAAACAATCCTTCTAATATATATAAAATTTAGTTTAAAAATCTTCTAATGACATAGGCTAAGACAGCCCACAAATATGGGCTGTACAATCGTCCGTATATTCAACCAATAATATTCAGCTTTTATGAATCTAATTAAAACGTTTAGTCGGCATCTTGCGCACGTACAATCTGATCAGAGCTATAAAAAGTTATTTCTTTCTTATGCCCACACAATGATAAGTTGCTCATTAATGCTAGGGAGATTCTATATGCACTCACCTTATTAGCGCAGCTGGCATCACCCGCTCTGCTATTTCAATACAGAGAAACACAAGGTGACGTATTCTCTGACATGTCAGAAGCTTGGGCAGGCGCATCGCGGATAATGTCTGCCATATTGGTACCTGGGTTCTCATGCAGGATAGGGCTAGGTGATCAGGTACCCACAGAGTGGGTTTAGAATTCAGGATTACTTTGTGAATCAATTGCAGGCAAGTAAGTTATTACAAAGTATGTGACATTAACAAGTGTCTTATTTTTAAACAGTTTATTTATTTTTCGAACTTTGTTTTTTCAGTTCAGTGTCCCATTAAGCTATATGATATAATAATAGTCTTATTAGATTTTTCAAATATATATATTAACCGTTCTTAGGCTTTTCTATATAACTATATTTTAAGCCTGTTTTAGGCTATTTTAAATATAGCTATATTAAGCCTGTATTAATTTGTGCGGCGGTATCTGTTGGCGATCTCCAAATATCCGATAATAATAATAATAAAAATAAGGCTCTAATAATTAATCTATTAAGGCTATAGTCTGTAACTATTTTAAGCCTGTATTAAGGCTCTATTAAATATAATTTTGCCCCGTAAGTAAATCCTTTCCCCCTCTTTTGAAAAGGATCATAAACCCTCTCAAAACACTCCAGAACTGTCTCCCATGCTTCAGTCTCTTTCAGCCCAGTATCGGTGTCACTTTTGTTCTCAAGCGGCTTTGGAAGGCCTCACGCCCCTTTCCCGAGCGTCTCACTTAGGAGTATTGTTTAATCTGTTCTGTACTTACTAGCTTCTTTCTTAGTACTCCTCTAATCTGTTTACCTATTCTTTCCTTTGGAGTTATAGTCTAGTCGAAGGTGAATATTGGATTGGGTTTGGCTATACTATCTCTTTAATATATTTTGTCTATCTCCTCCTGTGCTGTGCTGAGAGTTCATGCGGACACGTGCCTGACCAGTGACTAGCTCCAGTCGGTCATGCGAGCCGCTGCTCAGTGCGACACTGGTTTCTCATTGTGGTTTTATTTCCTTTAATTTCCTAGTTTTATTCTTCCTTTGAAAATGAATTTTCCTTGTGTATCTCACTTTTCTATTCTCTTCCTTCTTCTAAGTAGTTTTTTGCCTTTGAAAATTTGTATCAGCCATGGCCGACGTATTAAATCATCCTTAAGCCCTTTTCAGAGGTATCCCTTAATTCCTATGAGACTTGCTCTAAACTCTGTAGCTCAATATCAGAGTCTCTTTTATCCTCGCAATTGGTTTGGGAAGACCCTATATCTCCCAGTCTCACATAGAGGCATAGCTCAAAGGCTGTTAGCCCCTTTCCCGGGCTTTTCACATAGGGGTGATAGAACCTCCTTCCCCAGGGTTTTCAAGAGGGACATCAGAGCTTTGACTCTGACAAATTTTTGAAATTGTTCATTTTGTTTTGAAATTTTTTAGGTAAGTGCTTTAAAAATGCAAAATATGAAGCCTCCTGTCATGCCATAAAATTCAGATTATTATAGCCTATGGTGAATAAATAATCTTGATTTTATTAAAGATAGGAGGTGAATATTTCCCCCCCTCTTTTCCCTCCCATTATATATTAATAAGATTTTATTTTCTTGAAATTTCATCTAAATGACGTTATTGCTGTTGATTTTCCTTTTCTGGGATTGTTGTTATACATTTGTTGTTATACATTTGTGTACAAAAATGGGAAATCTATTGCAAATATTTTATCCCCTATTGAACTAAGAAATAAAAACAAAAATAAAGATAAGAGGGAAGGGAGTGCTTGGCTTGAGTCAAATGGCACCTTTAAATGTTGGAACAAGAGATGCAGAGCCTGTGGATATATAAAAGTGACTAAAACCTGTCAATCCTATACCACAGGAAAAGTATACAATGTGAAAGGTTGCATAAAATGTTTCACTGATCACGTAATATATCTGATAGAGTGCAAAGAGCACAAACAAAAACAATACATTGGCATGACCACTAGGGATGTAAGAACCCGTATACGAGAACATATCTCCTATATTGAGAATGACATCCCATGCTCTGCGTTGGCTGCTCACTTTATTGAGGAACATGATCAGAATCTGAACTCTTTCAGTTGGTCTGCTATAGAACATATATGCAGACCACACAGAGGGGGCAACAGATTAAATTTTCTTAAAAAACAAGAGGCATATTGGATCTTTGTATTCAAAACCCTGGTACCTCAAGGGTTTAATTCTGAACATGATATTATTAATTGCTGGCTATAAATATAGATACAAGTTTTGGCTTATTCAGAATTTATTACAAAGCTTGAGTTGTTCCCATATATAAATGTCTCTTATAATATATGAGACTATGGTCACTGTGTAAATACAATGTATCACACTGTTGTTATAACGCTTGTACTTTTTCTATAAGATAATCATTTGAAAGATTAGCAAATTTCTATTATAACAATGTATGCATAATGGGATAATAGCTAGCAGAATCCAATTGATGTATCTTTAAACCTTTGTCTCGAATAAGATTGTACAAAAGTATAACAAATGTCATTACATAAGTATATCAAATGTCATTATGTATTGGCACGTAGTCAAATGTCATTAAGCAGGCCTCAGAGGCTAGTCCCTAAGCAAGATTTGATTGGAGTAAAGGAAGTGGGAGTATTCTTACAACCAGGTGTTAAAGCACAGGTATGAGAGGTTCCGGTATGGTCTATGATTAAGGCGTGTTAACCCTGCCGAAACGCGTAAGACCGAATCTCTTAATACCTCCATGGATCAGCGTTTTTGTATTAATCTAATAGAGAGCCTGTTTTACTCTTAAATAATGAAATAAAGAAATTGCTTTTTAAGCGAACCGGGACCCACTGTTTTGTTTATCATCTATCACTATTAACACACCAAGACTAGTATAAGTATAACCATAAAAAGACATTTTAGTTAAAGGGATAGTAAAGTCCAAATTAAACTTTCATGATTCAGATAGGGCATGTAATTTTAAATAACTTTAAAATTTACTTTTATCATCAAATTTGCTTTGTTCTCTTGGTATTCTTAATTGAAAGCTAAACCTAGGTAGGCTCATATGCTAATTTCTAAGCCCTTGAAGGCCTTATTTGAATGCATTTGACAGTTTTTCACAGCTAGAGGATGTTAGTTCACATGTTTCATATAAATAAGTTATTTAAGAGTCAGCCTGAAATGCAAGTCTGTCAAAAGAGCTGAAATAAGGGGGCAGTCTGCAGAAGCTTAGATACAAGGTAATTACAGAGATAAAAAGTATATTTCTATAACAGTGATAGTTATGAAAAACTGGAGGATGGTAAATAAAGTGATTATCTATCTTTTTAAACAATAATATTTTTAGTGTTTACTATCTCTTTAAACCTATATGGCGAATTGTAGAAATACTGTGAGAATTTTCTGTGTGAAAACCTATTGTTTTTCTAATAAACCAATTACATTGGAGTGTTGAGTGGCTCTTGTAAATATGTCACTTTTTTGAATACCTACGCTTACCAAAATAGTCCTAATTAAAAGCTCTATATAATGGTATTTTCCTATGTTTTTGTTATGATTGAGGGATTTCATTTTCATCTCAGGGCCAGCGCTAATGAATAGTGTAGGTGAAAAGACCATGATAAACAAGCTAAGAATGTAAAGTGACTCAAACACACTCACCATCTTAGTGAACAACAGGTGTTTGCCTATGATAGCATCTTTATTTCAATATTTTATTTTATATTCAAATTTGACCTGAACCTTAAAAATATTGTCCGTTTGTTAAACAAAATGGCTGGAGGACAGCGCTACTGTAGATATATTCTGTAAATAAACTCACTACATTAATTTATTACAATATTACACCTCCGTTAACTTGCACGCGTATCACATGATAAAAGTAAATGCACACGGCCAAGTACAATCTTAATTTGCGCTCAACGGGGTAGAGCGACTGAAAATCTTGCGTAAGACGTTACAATATACATACATTAGAAAACTCTGGTGATAATATCACTGATGGAATGCTTAATCCAGGTGAAAGTATATATATATATATATATATATATATATATATATATATATATATATATATATATATACATACACAGTATATAATATATAGCTCTGGAAAAAATTTAAATACCACTGCAAAAGTATCAGTTTCTTTGGTTTTACTATTTATAGGTATGTGTTTGTGTTTAAGTAAAATTAACATTTTTGTTTTATTCTACAAACTACTGTCAATTTCCCAAATTCCAAATAAAAATATTGTCATTTAGAGCATTTATTTGCAGAGAATGACATCTGGTCAAAATAACAAAAAAGATGCAGCATGTTCAGACCTTGAATAATGCAAGGAAAACAAGTTCATATTCATTTTTAAACAACACAATATGGTCAGCTACAAACTTTTTTTTATCACTTTTTACTTTTTGCTCCCAACTCACCAGAACCACCTTTGGACTTATTTGGCAGTTGCGGGAAAAAGGAAAAAAGGAAAAAGGAAAAAACTGTATTACGGCTGCCAAAGGGACTGATACAAAGGTGGACATTTTTATATGATGTGTTTTAAAGATAGATAGATAGATAGATAGATAGATAGATAGATAGATAGATAGATAGATAGATGTTACATAAATAGATATATATATATATAGATGATAGCTAGATAGATAGGCAGGTAAATAGAAAGATAGATAGATAGATAGATAGATAGATAGATAGATAGATAGATAGATGTTACATAAATAAATAGATAGATAGACATGGATAGATAGACAGACAGACAGTCAGACAGACAGACAGACAGACAGACAGACAGACAGATAGATAGATAGATAGATAGATAGATAGATAGATAGATAGATAGATAGATAGATAGATGGATATGTAGTAATCAATATCACAAGTGTAAATTAAACTGGACAAGTCAGACTCACATATGATTGGGTGATGCTCGCACCAATAAACATTAGACAATTTAGAACGTAGATAATCCTCAGATTACCCAAGGTCACAAGGACTGAGGTAAAGCCTGCAAAATGACAAGTGAAAAATATGCCATCTTAACAAATACTGTTATGATTTGCTTGAAATAACTTGACACATGATCAAACAAAACCTGTCAGCGACCCAGAATCACTTATCAGATTTTATTCCCTTTCAGATTACTGTCAGTAACATTTTTTAACTTTGTTGAAATACCAGAATTTCAACCAAAACCAATTTAATTATATCTGATTATGGCAGTTTGTTAAAAACTCTGCACTTGTTTGGAAGACTTTTATTATAAATATATTTTATATGTAGGATTTATATATATTTCCTATATGGCCTGATTATACTTGTTCTTAAATCACGTTTAAACTATAGCATCTGTAAACAACCAACATATTAATTTAGGATTGCAATTAAAAGGCCACTAATGTCAAAATTAAAGTTACATAATTCAGATAGAGAATGCAATTAAAAAATAAAACTTTGCAATGTACTTCCATTAGCAAAATATACACAATCTTTTTATATGCACACTTTATGAGGCTCCAGCTCCTAATGAGCATGTGCATAGGGCACAGTATATACTGTATATGCATTTTGGATTGGATTAACTTTGAAATTTGCCAGAAAATATTCAACTGCTCATTTCAATGTCAAAGTAAGTGCTACTACGTTATTTTTCTATGGTGTATTTGTCAATTATTAGATTCAACTGTATTTAGTGGTCCTTTGATACTTTACCATTATAATATTCATTACAAATGAAGTATAATAGTTTGTAACCATTCATTGCACATATATTTGTTTGTTATTATTAGATAAGTAATAAACCTGCATTAAAGCACATTAAGCAGTCATTGCAAGGTTTTGTTCATGTTTATTAGAGGGACAAGAAACCCAACACATTTTCTTTCATGATTTAGGTAGAACATAGAATTTTAAACAACATTCCAGTTCACTTCTATTAACAAATTTTCTTAATTCTCTTGGTATCGTTTGTTGAAGGAGCAGCAATGCACTACTGGTTTCTAATTGAACACATGGGTGAGCCAATGACAATCAGTATATATATGCAGCCACCAATCAGCAGCTAGCACCCAGGTGTTCTGCTGCTCCTGAGCTTACCTAGATAAACCATTCAACAAAAGATAACAAGAAAAGGAAGCAAATTAAATAATAGAAGTAAATTGGAAAGTTGTTTAAAATTGTATGCTCTGTCTGAATCGTGAATGTCTAATTATGGCTTTACTGTCCCTTTATGTAGTCATCATCAATATTGACTAAAACAGTTATGGTATTCCAGTTCTTTCAAGAATTCACTGATAATCATTGGAAAGCAAATTTGGTGTTTATTTATTTTTAAATCATTTTCAGAGCTATTCCAATAAACCAGTGAAAATACCAAATTAATTTTAAAAAAATCATATGAGTTACATGAGGATATTTCTAAGGTTCTGGTATTTTTTGCTTCGGGTAGACAAACACACAACAACCAAATTCAAAACTATAAAAAAACAGAGCTATCCCAAGATTTTATAGTAGATTCTCCCAAGGATTTTTACACAGAAATAAAAAATGCACAATCAAAACTAAAGTAAGGCTTGACAGATAATTATTTCAATATTAATGGTGGTCACCAAATATTTTAAAATGCAGTTTTGTTGTATTAAGTTATTAAAGGGACATTAAACACTAAATAAATGCTAGATAGAATGATGCATACAAAGAATAGATTAGTGTGAGAATAACATGTAGACGTATTTTTTATTAGTTATTTAAATATTTACAAAATTAGTGTAAAGTTTTAGTGTCTACAAAACAATGGGAGCTGCCATGTTGTAACTTAGTTTAGCTTCTCTGCTGTGGCCAATTAGGGAAAGTTATAAATAGGTCACTAGAGTGTGCAGCCAATGGCTGTGTGGAATATAACAGTGTTCAGCACTTCAATTTCTAACAGGAACTTAAAATCTCACAATTTCAGAATGGAATTATAGGAAAAGGGGACAAAATAAATAATGAAAGTATATTGCAGAGGCTGTTTTATATACAGTATATGTGATTTATCATTTTATATTATCATCTCAAAATGTTTAATGTCCCTTTAAAGGCAAGATTACCATTGGCGCGTTAACATTTATGTGTGAGCGGTAAGCAGTTTATCGTGGCTGTTTGCTCGCGTCAGGTTTTTCCATTCGCTTGAGCACAAGTGAAGTTACCATGCGTTGGGTTAGTGTAACCTCAGAGCTCTGGTTAAAGGTTCAATCAACGGAAAAAAATGTTCCTAAATATATGTAAAAGGTTATTGAAGCTAAATACATCAAACGTATCCCAAAATGGATTGTTAAGAACTACTACAGGAACTACTACAACTGCTCAGTATCATAGCGGTTGTTCTTATCAGTGGATCGACTGTTAGGTACAGTATTCCATTTACCTTATTTGAAAGTAGAGGAGTCAATAATAAGCCTTGGTTCAATCGCCCAATATCCCAATGATGAATAGCTTTTGGAGCAGTAATAATAAGGAGTTGCACACTCTGGTCCGCTTATAAGAACAACCGCTATGATACTGAGCAATTGTTAGTTGTTTCCTGCAACAAAAAGCCCCCCTTGAGCATAATCGGCGCTTTGCGCATGCGCAAATAAAGGGAACACGCAAATTTGACTAGATTCAATTTTGGGAGACTGAATACAACATCAGGATGATGTAGGAGGGCTCAGGATGAAATAATACGTTGATTTACTTACACATTTCTTAACATTCCACTTTGGGATACTGTTTGATGTATTTAGCTTCAATAACCTTTTACATATATTTAGGAACATTTTTTGGGTTGACTGGCCCTTTAACTGTTTTCGCCAAACAAAAATGTGGCACAAAACAAATCAAAAATACATTAAAAAGTACAATTACAATCATACTGTACAATTATATGTGTGATCAAATGCATTTATATGTGTATGTATCTATTTACTGACATCAGACATATATACACATATAAACACATAAATACATATGTGTACACACATTATATATATATATATATATATATATATATATATATATATATATATATATATATATATATATATATATGTGTGTGTGTGTGTGTGCATTGGAACCCTTTGCAATTAAAGGGACAGTCTACACCAGAATTGTTATTGTTTTAAAAGATAGATAATCCCTTTTTTTACCCATTCCCTAGATTTGCATAACCAACACAGTTATATTTATATATTTTTTACCTCTGTGATTATCTTGTATCTAAGCCTCTCAGTCTTCCCCTTTATTTCAGTTATTTTGACAGACTTGCAGTTTAGCCAATCAGTGATGGCTCCCAGGTAACTTCACGTGCACGAGCACAGTGTTATCTATATGAAAAACATGAACGAACACCCTCTAGTGGTGAAAAACCTGTTAAAATGCATTCTTAAGAGGCGGCCTTCAAGGTCTAAGAAATTAGCATATGAACCTCCTAGGTTAAGCTTTCAACTAAGAATACCAAGAGATCAAAGAAAAATTGGTGATAAAAGTAAATTGGAAAATTGTTTAAAATGACATGCCCTATCTGAATCATGAAAGTTTTTTTTGGACTAGACTGTCCCTTTAAATAGATGAAAACATGTAAAATCATATCTATGCAATATTCATTTTTAATAAAATCTTATACTGTGTATTTACTGTAAAATATTTTACATTCCAATGTTCTGCACATAGCAGAATATGTTCTAAGTATTTGTAAATACATATTCCTATATATATCTGTTTATATCAATTACTTAAAAACATTGGAATGTGAAATATATAATTGTCAGGTTAGAGCACTTGAGAATATGCGATTGGGTTTGCGCCAACCACATGTTATAAAGTGATTGCTTGATCAGCGCAGGACTTCATTTATATCTATTTGTAACTGACCACATAAACAAAGACAATATAAACATATCTAAAATGAGTTTTAAAGGGATTGTTTTTGGACTCAATAACAAAATGGCAGCTGTATGCTTTAAAAGGCCATTAACCCTTTGAGTGCTAACGACGGCTCTGAGCCATCGCAAATTGTCCCAGTCAGCTGCTGACGACGGCTCAGAGCAGTCGCTTCCATTTAACCACCTTGAGGCCAATCTGGGGGCTCCCGCCTACTCCCAACCCGGCGATCTGGCCTGAATAGTGAGAGGCATCGCTGGGGCTTCACGATTAGTGCAGTGACATCACGCGCAATGACGTGATAAAGTCACCGCACAACTTTATTTAAAATTAACAATGGACAATATAGGGAAATGGGGGCATGCTGCTTAGAAGCCTGTATCTCACCATTGGAAAGGTAATCGCCTAACCTTTCCAACGGAATAAGTCTTGGGGATCTGGAAAAAAAGTAAAAAATAAAAAATAAATATATTTAAAAAAAAGTAAAAAAAAAAAAACTCAAATCCAGCTTAGCACCCAGGTGGGAAATGGCTTAGCAGCCAAAGGGTTAAATACCTCATGCTAGATTACATTGGTGTTATAAAAATTTAAATACTTTAACCAAAGCATTGTAATATGGCAAAAATTTTACTGCTCTCCCCTTTGCTTTCCACCCTAGACTATTGATTGAAAGCTATAAAATAACTTTGGACCTGTACTATGAGTACAAAAATAATAGAGTTATAATAGATTCTAGATTGTGATGTTAGTTCTCAATAGCACTAATATTTTTGTGCTGCACTTGTAATCTAGACCATTGTTTCTTAACCGCAGTTCTCTTAACAGGCCAGGTTTTCATTATAGCTGAACTAGTGCACAGATGAAACAATCAGATGATTATTTCACCTGTGCACTGGTTCAGCTATAATGAAAACATGGCATGTTGGGGGTATGTGAGGACCACGGTTGAGAAACTATGATCTAGACCTAGATCTTGCTTTTTGCGTAAAAGCTGTGCTTGTCCACGCTCCATAGGAAGCGACCACCAAACAGTAAACTTGTAAATGCTGCAAATTCAGTTTGATGGTTTAGACAGTTTGCCACATTTTTAAAACCTAGATATCAGATTTTGCTTTCTGGCTTATCTAGGGAATGCTGGACAAAGCACTGCACAATTAGTTTTTTTATACAGATCATTTGTAATACAACATTTAATTGCTGATTTATACAATGTCCCTTTAATTAAAGGTAGTTAAAACTTATTCCAATTTTTTTTTGTTTTAGTTACTTTGTAAGTCTGCTATGAGCTCATAAGAGATAGGTTGCACTAGGTATGTATGTTTAGGAAACATAAACTTAGTGCTTTATTTATGTTTGTAATTGCATCTGCCTATCAAACACATTTAGATTCAGTATTAGGTAGTTTTTTTAAAGATTTAAAATATTAGTAAGTTTTCTGTGTACGTCAGAAGTAGCGTGCGTATTACAAGTTGAAAGTAAACTAGGTTGACCATATTGCCGCTTTAAGAAAGAACACATATGAAAAATACATATGTGAGGGTTCTTATAGAAAACCATTTCTTTAAACAGCCATGAAAATAGCCCTGACATATGTATTTTTCATATGTGTCCCTTTTTAAAGCGGCAATATGGTCAGCCTAAAGTAAACGCGTTTGCTTGAGCGCAATTTAATTTAACGCGCGTCGGGATATCAGGACTTTAGAGCTCTCGTTAACTGTTACGTTCGACTAAGTTGCACAAAATACATCAAAAATACATTTAAAAGTACATTTACGCTCATAATAATACTATCTAATTAAAATGTATAAAAATGTATAAAAAAAGTTATAAGGTCTCAACGATATCAGGTTTCAGGTGTTAGTAAAAAAAAAAGCTTTAACATAAAGATACAAACAGAAATGTCTAAAAATGTATATGTATGTATATATATATATATATATATATATATATATATATATATATATATATATATATATATATACCTGTATATATATATGGAGACTAAATACACTCAGAGAGAAGCACACTCACAGGAACGAACAACTGGCTCAATACCATTGTTAGCCTGTTCTATGGCGATTTACCACCTGGGTGCAGCTTCTTTTAGCCCAGTAATGCTTTTCACAGAGAAGAACTTTCCTGTAGTATATCAGTCTGATTCCGCCTATTACAGTCAGCCCAGCGCCGAAATACCAGGCAATTCCTCTCTGAGCAAGGAACACAGCAACCCCAGACGATAGTTTCGGCCTTCATTGGGACTCGTCAGTGAGGTGTAGCCATATTCCTCTAAGCACACTGAGCAAGGAGTCCACGTCTGGTTTCCCCTTTTTTCCATAGGGAGACTAAATACACACAGAGAGAAGCACACTCACAGGAACGAACAACTGGCTCAATACTATTGTTAGCCTGTTCTATGGCGATATTTGTTTTGTAATTTTCCCTATGGTTCTTGCACCCAGACCTGTCTGGGGTTAACTGCTTGTGGCTCTGGGGACAGCACAGCTTCCTGTGAGTGCCAGTGGCACCCAGGGCTGAGCATGTTGCAGGGTCATAGGATGTGTACCCGGTCCGGTATGAGAGTGCAGTTCCCTTCCGTGTTTTGTATATGTCTAGGGTGGTTACATATTCCTGTGCACCCTTCCCTTGTTTTCAGTTTATTTGGATTTGAAAGCTTGCATTGTGTGGCTGTTTTAGGGTCTCAGGTATTGGAGAGGACCTTGACGTGGTACCTGAGCTTGTCCCATTTGGCCAGATGCGGTGACTAACCTTTCCATTTTTGCTTTTAAATCTTAGCTGAGAGCTTGTAAGTGAGTGCTGGGTTTTCTCTGTGTGTTGTATTAATTTGTTTTGTAATTTTCCCTATGGTTCTTGCACCCAGACCTGTCTGGGGTTAACTGCTTGTGGCTCTGGGGACAGCACAGCTTCCTGTGAGTGCCAGTGGCACCCAGGGCTGAGCATGTTGCAGGGTCATAGGATGTGTACCCGGTCCGGTATGAGAGTGCAGTTCCCTTCCGTGTTTTGTATATGTCTAGGGTGGTTACATATTCCTGTGCACCCTTCCCTTGTTTTCAGTTTGTTTGGATTTGAAAGCTTGCATTGTGTGGCTGTTTTAGGGTCTCAGGTATTGGAGAGGACCTTGACGTGGTACCTGAGCTTGTCCCATTTGGCCAGATGCGGTGACTAACCTTTCCATTTTTGCTTTTAAATCTTAGCTGAGAGCTTGTAAGCGAGTGCTGGGTTTTCTCTGTGTGTTGTATTAATTTGTTTTGTAATTTTCCCTATGGTTCTTGCACCCAGACCTGTCTGGGGTTAACTGCTTGTGGCTCTGGGGACAGCACAGCTTCCTGTGAGTGCCAGTGGCACCCAGGGCTGAGCATGTTGCAGGGTCATAGGATGTGTACCCGGTCCGGTATGAGAGTGCAGTTCCCTTCTGTGTTTTATATATATATATATATATATATATATATATATATATATATATATATATATATATATATATATGTGTACATATGTATTTATGAATTTATATATGTACTGTATATATGTCTTTACAGACATATATACACATATGAACACATAAATACATTTGTATAGATATATAGACCTATATATAGGTGCATTGGAGCCCTTTGCAGTAAAGTAGCTGAAAACATGAAAAATCATATGTATGCAATATTCATATTTAACGTCAACATTTATTTTAAATGTTAAACACATTTGGAAATTAAATTGCACTGTGTTTTGATTAAAAAAAAAGTCCTGTGAGTGCCCTCCTTTACCAATACATTTCTAAATACTCCAATGAGGATAGCACCCAGGCGGTGATCACACCTGAGTGGAAGGAGTGCTGGGCCACCGGCTAATTATTATTATATATATAATTGTCTGAGGAAGGGGAGTGTGTCCCCGAAACGTCACGCTTGATTAAATTTATTTCTGATTAAAAGACCAGTGAGTGCCTTCCTTTATCTCTTGTATATTGATCTGCTGGCACCCTGGCATATGGACTTTTGAAGTGAGAGTGCTCTCTATCGTACTATATATATATATATATACACAAATATGTATTTAAGCATAAATAAAACATATTCTTCTATTTGAAGAGCATTTAAATATTAAATTTTAATATTTCATGTCGAGTTAGCACACTTGAGAAAACGCTATCGGGTTTGCGTAAGAGTAAGGGTGTTAGGTTTATTCCCACTTTTCACGCTCCATTGAAGTCTATAGGGCAATACGTTAACGCGATCACGATGTTTAAAGCTGGGATTTTTTGCGGAAACTGGGTTAGCACTCGTGAAAAAACTTTTACTTGCAACTTTTAATATGCATGCTAACCGACACGTACAAAAAGGTTATATTCGTTTTAGCTTAACATTGCATGAATCATAAACCTATGTCTCCTATCCCTTACTCCGATATTTAGTTACACATTTGCAAGATGATAGGTGAGATGGAACCTCACACACAGAGAATTTGACTTATATTTAAAGAAAAAAAACTTGTTCTCAACATGAGTTTAGAGCAAAGAGAATCATTCTCATTTGCAATTGATAGAACAGTGGATACATTATAACAGTACCTTAATATCTAACAAATATTTTTGTTGAACAAGTTCATAAAGACACAAATTCCCTAAATGAAATATATATACACTTCAGAGAGAGAAAAAAAAATGTTTTTATATATTATGGGAAAAGGGAAAATAAAATAAGCAGGTCCTAACCTAAACCTATTTTCATTGCCAAAAATTGATTATATTCATATCTATATGTAAGTAGGAATGATTCAGCCCATGAAGGTAAAGTATTGTAGTGCTTGGACAATTTAACAATGAGAAAACCTTGTAAGTTGGTGACTGACTAAGCCGAATATGGCCCAATTGTGTGACTAAGATCCTAATTTTAATATAAAAGTATAGGCGATTTTTGCAGGCAATTTTGCAGCATTTAAAAATGTTTTGTTTATTTGAAAGTAGATGTGTGCTAAGTAGATGTGTACCCTCTGTTTTGTTTAAAGGGACAGTCTAGTCAAAATTAAACTTTCATGATTCAGATAGGGCATGCAATTTTAAACAGCTTTCCAATTGACCTTTATCATTAAATTTGCTTTGTTCCCTTAGTGGTATTTTTAAAAAGCTAAACCTAGGTAGGCTCAAACTTATTTCTAAACCGTTGAAAACCGCCTCTTAGCTCAGAGCATTTTGAAAGATTTTCACAGTTAGACAGTGCTAGTTCATTTGTGTCATATTGATAACATTGTGCTCACACCCGTGGAGTTATTTAGGAGTCTGCACTGATTGGCTAAACTGCATGTCTGTCAAAAATGCTGAGCTAACGGGTCAGTCTGTAGAGCCTTAGATACAAGGTAATCACAGAGGTAAAAAGTGTATTAATTTAACTGTGTTAGTTAAGCAAAACTGGGGAATGGGTAACAAAGGGATTATCTATCTTTTTAAACAATAAAAATTCTGGTGTACATCTTCCCAGCCATTGGAGCCAAGGTTCAGAGTCCAGGCAGAGCTTATCAGTGCATATCATCTCAGGTGACGACTCCCACATACAGAAGGCGAACAATGACAATGACAGACTCTTGAGACCGGTGGAGGTTCTCCTATGTAATGAAGCTATGCAAGACTATTCTTTATTACCAGACTCCGCATATAAAAGATCTATGATGAACCTCACCAGAGCCCAGAGACTGCTACCTATAGCTCCCTACACAGGCCTCCTCATTATGGGAGTTGGGTAAAGAACTCAATCGTTTCATGCCTGCACCATTGGGGACATATGTCGCAGAGGCTATATAGTCTAGTTAAATAAGTTCATAATTGTTTATTAGTTATGCTAATTTTATATTACAACACATGGGACTTCCTCCTTTGTACTTTTTAGTTTCAGATCATTCTTGACAAAATTCTCTCTTAGTTACAGATTAGCATGCAGTTTTTATGTCTTATGAAGAGAGTTTAATATTCATAACGAACCTTGGATCTTTGACTCCCTATTGTTATTTGCTCCAGTTATCTAATTACTCTGTTGTCTCACGAATATGACTAGCCCCACTATTTGCAATACTCATCCCTTGGTCTCTTTAGTTGCATGACTAAGTATCCTATACACAATTTTTATTAGATGAATAATCTTTGGGCTGTTCCTGGTATTAGGTATCTTTATTCAATACTTCAGCTATATCCAGCCTCCAATTATACACAGATGCCTTAACTTCATTGTGACTTCCAATAACACAAGGTCCTACTATGTACAGAGTAGTGACTCTAGTGGCGACTTTGAAGCACATTGTTCTCACAAAGATTCATTGCATTGTATAAGTACTTGAGTAATTTGATATTAGTAAACAGCATACACTGTACTATGTTATATAGCCACAAGCTAACAAGGTTATTCCACGACTTTGCATTCTTTACTATGCCAGGGCTCATAAGCTTCCTTCCCAGAGACTACGCATATGTTTACACTCTTTTTCAGTACCTCCTAAGCATACCAGTGTATTATATATAAAAGAACACATTGACACTAAGGGGCATATGTATAAAGCTCCGAATGGAGCTTGATGCCCCGTGTTTCTGGCGAGCCTGCAGGCTCACCAGAAACAGCAGTTATGAAGCAGCGGTCACAAAGACCGCTACTCCATAACCTGTCCACCTGCTCTGAGCAGGCGGACAGACATCGTCGGAAATCAACCCGATCGAGTACGATCGGGTTGATTGACACCCCCCTGCTGGCGGCTTATTGGCTGCGAGTCTGCAGGGGGCGGCATTGCAATGCTGAATACGGCGAGCGTATTGCTCGCTGTATTCAGCGAGGTCTGTCGGACCTGATCCGCACTGTCGGATCAGGTCCGACAGACCTTGATAACTAGAGGCCATATCGTTGGCCTCTGTTATATCACAATGATCTACACTAGCTTGTACTGACATTTCACCCCCCAGATTCGGTACATATGTTTGGTCTCTGAAAAGCACTGACATACATAGAAACTTTAACAATTTACAATTGGTAGCTCTCTAGTGGAATAAGTATGATATTTTAGTACATGATATTATGTTCAAAACTATATTATTATTGCCTATTTTAAATTGAAGCTATTGTCTCTCTAGGCCTATACTATTATAACACTGGGTTATAGAGCCCTCCCCTGAAAAGGGAAATGTTGCCATAGATCTAATAGAGACGATTTAGATTAATATGTCAGTATAACAATTATTCATATATACTACAAATAATGGGACACGAGCTGGCTTGTTGTTTGTGATACTTTACATCTTAGAGCCTATTACTCTACTCCGGATCTAGTACAGTCCACCCTACCTGAGTAGAGCTTTGGGGTTTGCTGGACTTCTATGTCTTAGATAAATATAAAACCCCTTCTATACTACTACCTACTATAATTTTACCATCTTGAAGTAGGTTCAGCTCCCCTAGGTCTCCTCATATAGGGAAGTCCTACTCACTGGACCACTCTTATTCCTATATTTCTCTATTAGTAAAGTTGGAACCTAGTACCTGGACTATAGATTTCACAGTGCTTTATGGTTGCACAAATATGTTGAGTTTATTTATTTATTATATGACTTCTCACATACTCCTGTACATAATATAAACTGGCCTTGTGTACACCAGGCAATAACACAGAAAACAGTGTAATGTTCTCATATATTGCATATTGAAATTTATATCGGATGGCTTTATGCCTCCTTTGTAATTCTATGTTTAAATACTGCTCATAACATATGCACGCTCTAATTGTTTACCAGCCTAATATCTTTACTAGCTCCGCCTCCCCCCTTCCCCGTTACCTCATTTTGAGCAGCTCTTGACCGCTGCATTTCCCTACCCCAAAAATTCATAGAGCTATAACCCTCCCTATTGCCTCAATTATTTATTTAATTTATTTAATTTTTTTTAATTTAATTATTATTTTTTCTTTTTTTTGAATTAGATAAACAACTTTAGGTTTTTCACTGCAATGAGGGGACCATTTCTCCTGTTAAGTGTAGTCAGTCCACGGGTCATCCATTACTTATGGGATTATAACTCCTCCCTAACAGGAATTGCAAGAGGATCACCCAAGCAGAGCTGCTATATAGCTCCTCCCCTCTACGTCATACCCAGTCATTCTCTTGCACCTAACTAATAGATAGGACGTGTGAGAGGACTGTGGTTGTTAAACTTAGTTTTTTTTATTTCTTCAATCAAAAGTTTGTTATTTTAAACAGCACCGGAGTGTGTTGTTTTTTCTCAGGCAGTATTAGAAGAAGAATCTACCTGAGTTGGGTATGATCTTAGCGGACGTAACTAAGATCCATTTGCTGTTCTCGGCCATTCTGAGGAGCGAGGTAACTTCAGAACAGGGGACAGCGGGCAGGGTTCACCTGCAAAGAGGTATGTTGCAGTATATTATTTTCTAAGGAATGGAATTGACTAGAAAATACTGCTAATACCGATGTAATGTAAGTGCAGCTTTAAATGCAGTAGTAGCAACTGGTATCAGGCTGATATGTATGTATATTTACACTGAAGTATTTCTGGGGAATGGCACTTCACTAAGAAAATACTGTATACATATAAATTATAGCCTCTTCTGCAGTAAAAGCGACTAGCAACAGGCTTTTTAATAACATTTCATAAATTTATGTTTAAAACGTTTACTGGCATGTTAATCGTTTTTTTCTCTGAGGTACTTGGTGAAAAATTTTATGGGCTTTATTTTCCACATGGCTATCATTTGTTTTTGAATAGAATCAGTTTACTGAGCTTCCCCACTGTTGTATTATGTGTGGGAGGGGCCTATTTTGGCGCTTTATTGCGCACTAGAAATTCAGTCACAGTCTTCCTTGTTCTCCCTGCATGATCCAGGACGTCTCTACAGAGCTCAGGGGTCTCCAAAACTAGTTTTGAGGGAGGTAATCACTCACAGCAGACCTGTGAGATTGTGCTTTGACTGTGATAAAAACGTATATATATTTTAATTGTTATCCGGTTTTGATATTAAGGGGTTAATCATCCATTTGCTAGTGGGTGCAATCCTTTGCTAAATTAATGCATTTACTGTGAAAATTTTGTTGCTATAACTAATCCGGTTCATTGTTATTTCAACTGTGACAGTTTTTTTGTGTGCTTCTTAAAGGCACAGTAACGTTTTTTATATTGCTTGAAAATTTAATTGATAAGTATTTTTCAAGCTTGCTAGTCTAATTGCTAGTTTGTTTAAACATGTCTGACACAGAGGAATCTCTTTGTGCTATATGTTCAAAAGCCAATGTGGAGCCCAATAGAAATTTGTGTACTAATTGCATTGATGCTACTTTAAGTAAAAACCAATCTGTACATGTAAAGAAAATTTCACCAGACAACGAGGGGGAAGTTATGCCGACTAACTCTCCTCACGTGTCAGTACCTGCATCTCCCGCTCAGGAGGTGCGTGATATTGTGGCGCCAAGTACATCAGGGCGGCCATTACAAATCACTTTGCAAGACATGGCTAATGTTATGACTGAAGTTTTATCTAAATTGCCAGAACTTAGGGGTAAACGCGACCACTCTGGGATGAGAACAGAGTGCGCTGATAATACTAGGGCCATGTCTGATACTGCGTCACAATTTGCAGAACATGACGGAGAATTTGCAGAACATGACGGAGAGCTTCATTCTGTGGGTGACGGATCTGATCCAAATAAACTGGATTCAGACATTTCAAATTTTAAATTTAAACTTGAGAACCTCCGTGGGTTGCTAGGGGAGGTATTAGCGGCTCTGAATGATTGTAACACGGTTGCAATCCCAGAAAAAATATGTAGGCTGGATAAATATTTTGCGGTACCGACGTGTACTGATGTTTTTCCTATACCTAAAAGGCTTACAGAAATTGTTAACAAGGAATGGGATAGGCCCAGTGTGCCTTTCTCCCCTCCTCCTATATTTAGAAAAATGTTTCCAATAGACGCCACCACACGGGACTTATGGCAGACGGTCCCTAAGGTGGAGGGAGCAGTTTCTACGTTGGCTAAGCGCACCACTATCCCGGGGGAGGATAGCTGTGCTTTTTCAGATCCAATGGATAAAAAGTTAGAGGGTTACCTTAAGAAAATGTTTGTTCAACAAGGTTTTATATTACAACCCCTTGCATGCATTGCGCCTGTCACGGCTGCGGCGGCATTCTGGTTTGAGTCTCTGGAAGAGACCATTAGCTCAGCTACGTTGGATGAGATTACAGACAAGCTTAGAGTCCTTAAGCTAGCTAATTCATTTATTTCTGATGCCGTAGTACATTTAACTAAACTTACGGCTAAGAATTCCGGATTCGCCATTCAGGCGCGCAGAGCGCTGTGGCTTAAATCCTGGTCAGCTGATGTGACTTCTAAATCTAAATTGCTTAACATACCTTTCAAGGGGCAGACATTATTCGGGCCCGGTTTGAAAGAAATTATCGCTGACATTACTGGAGATAAGGGCCATGCCCTGCCTCAAGACAGAGCCAAACCAAGGGCTAGACAGTCTAATTTTCGTGCCTTTCGTAACTTCAAGGCAGGAACAGCATCAACTTCCTCCGCTCCAAAACAGGAGGGAACTGTTGCTCGCTACAGACAGGGCTGGAAACCTAACCAGACCTGGAACAAGGGCAAGCAGGCCAGAAAACCTGCTGCTGCCCCTAAGACAGCATGAAGTGAGGGCCCCCAATCCGGAAACGGATCTAGTGGGGGGCAGACTTTCTCTCTTCGCCCAGGCTTGGGCAAGAGATGTCCAGGATCCCTGGGCGTTAGAGATCATATCTCAGGGATATCTTCTGGACTTCAAAGCTTCTCCTCCAAAAGGGAGATTTCATCTTTCAAGGTTGTCAACAAACCAGATAAAGAAAGAGGCATTTCTACGCTGTGTACAAGATCTTTTTCTAATGGGAGTGATTCACCCGGTTCCGCGGTCGGAACACGGACAAGGGTTTTACTCAAATCTGTTTGTGGTTCCCAAGAAAGAAGGAACCTTCAGACCAATCTTGGATTTAAAGATCCTAAACAAATTCCTAAGAGTTCCATCGTTCAAAATGGAAACTATTCGGACAATCTTACCCATGATCCAAAAGGGTCAGTACATGACCACAGTGGATTTAAAGGATGCCTACCTTCACATACCGATTCACAAAGATCATTATCGGTACCTAAGGTTTGCCTTCCTAGACAGGCATTACCAGTTTGTAGCTCTTCCCTTCGGGTTAGCTACTGCTCCAAGAATCTTCACAAAGGTTCTGGGTTCTCTTCTGGCGGTACTAAGACCGCGAGGAATATCGGTAGCTCCGTACCTAGACGACATTCTGATACAAGCGTCAAGTTTCCAAGTTGCCAAGTCTCATACAGAGTTAGTACTGGCATTTCTAAGGTCACATGGGTGGAAGGTGAACGAAGAAAAGAGTTCTCTATTGCCACTCACAAGAGTTCCCTTCTTAGGGACTCTTATAGATTCGCTAGAAATGAAAATGTACCTGACAGAGGACAGGTTAACAAAACTCCTAAATGCTTGCCGTGTCCTTCATTCCATTCCACACCCGTCAGTGGCTCAATGCATGGAGGTAATCGGTTTAATGGTAGCGGCAATGGACATAGTACCCTTTGCACGCCTACATCTCAGACCACTGCAATTGTGCATGCTAAGTCAGTGGAATGGGGATTACTCAGATTTGTCCCCTATGCTGAATCTGGATCAGGAGACCAGAAATTCTCTTCTATGGTGGCTCTCTCGGCCACATCTGTCCAAGGGGATGCCCTTCAGCAGACCAGATTGGACGATTGTAACAACAGACGCCAGCCTGCTAGGTTGGGGCGCTGTCTGGAATTCCCTGAAGACTCAGGGATCATGGACTCAGGAGGAGAGTCTCCTCCCCATAAACATTCTGGAATTAAGAGCAGTTTTCAATGCCCTTCTAGCTTGGCCTCAGTTAGCAACTCTGAGGTTCATCAGGTTTCAGTCGGACAACATCACGACTGTGGCTTACATAAACCATCAAGGAGGGACAAGGAGTTCCCTAGCAATGATGGAAGTCTCAAAGATAATTCACTGGGCAGAGTCTCACTCTTGCCACCTATCAGCGATCCACATCCCAGGCGTGGAGAACTGGGAGGCGGATTTTCTAAGTCGCCAGACTTTTCATCCGGGGGAGTGGGAACTTCATCCGGAGATCTTTGTCCAAATACTTCGGCGTTGGGGCAAACCGGATCTGGATCTCATGGCGTCTCGCCAGAACGCCAAGCTTCCTTGTTACGGGTCCAGGTCCAGGGACCCGGGAGCGGTTCTGATAGATGCTCTGACAGCACCTTGGACCTTCAACACGGCTTATGTGTTTCCACCCTTCCCGATGCTTCCTCGATTGATTGCCAGGATCAAACAGGAGAGAGCATCAGTGATTCTGATAGCACCTGCGTGGCCACGCAGGACCTGGTATGCAGATCTAGTGGGCATGTCATCCTGTCCACCCTGGTCTCTACCTCTGAGACAGGACCTTCTAATTCAGGGTCCTTTCAAACATCAAAATCTAATTTCTCTGAGGCTGACTGCATGGAGATTGAACGCTTGATTTTATCAAAGCGTGGATTTTCGGAGTCAGTAATTGATACCTTAATACAGGCTAGGAAACCTGTTACCAGGAAAATTTACCATAAAATATGGCGTAAATACTTACATTGGTGCGAATCCAAGAGTTACTCATGGAGTAAGGTTAGGATTCCTAGGATATTGTCTTTTCTACAAGAAGGTTTAAAAAAGGGTTTATCTGCTAGTTCTTTAAAGGGACAGATCTCAGCTCTGTTCATCCTTTTACACAAACGTCTGTCAGAAGTTCCAGACGTTCAGGCTTTTTGTCAGGCTTTGGCCAGGATTAAGCCTGTGTTTAAGACTGTTGCTCCGCCGTGGAGCTTAAACTTAGTTCTTAACATTTTACAGGGTGTTCCGTTTGAACCCCTTCATTCCATTGATATCAAGCTGTTATCTTGGAAAGTTCTATTTTTAATGGCTATTTCCTCGGCTCGAAGAGTCTCTGAGTTATCGGCCTTACATTGTGATTCTCCTTATCTGATTTTTCATTCAGACAAGGTAGTTCTGCGTACTAAACCTGGGTTCTTACCTAAGGTAGTCACTAACAGGAATATCAATCAAGAGATTGTTGTTCCATCATTGTGCCCTAACCCTTCTTCAAAGAAGGAACGACTTCTACACAATCTGGACGTAGTCCGTGCCCTGAAATTTTATTTACAGGAAACTAAAGATTTTCGCCAAACTTCTTCCCTGTTTGTCGTTTATTCTGGACAGAGGAGAGGTCACAAAGCTTCTGCTACCTCTCTCTCTTTCTGGCTTCATAGCATAATACGTTTAGCCTATGAGACTGCTGGACAGCAGCCTCCTGAAAGAATTACAGCTCATTCTACTAGAGCTGTGGCTTCCACTTGGGCCTTTAAGAATGAGGCCTCTGTTGAACAGATTTGCAAGGCTGCAACTTGGTCTTCACTTCACACTTTTTCCAAATTTTACAAATTTGACACTTTTGCTTCTTCGGAAGCTGTTTTTGGGAGAAAGGTTCTTCAGGCAGTGGTTCCTTCCGTGTAAAGATCCTGCCTGTCCCTCCCGTCATCCGTGTACTTTTAGCTTTGGTATTGGTATCCCATAAGTAATGGATGACCCGTGGACTGACTACACTTAACAGGAGAAAACAAAATTTATGCTTACCTGATAAATTCCTTTCTCCTGTAGTGTAGTCAGTCCACGGCCCGCCCTGTTTTCTATGGCAGGTCTAAATTTTAAATTAAACTCCAGTCACCACTGCACCCTATAGTTTCTCCTTTCTCGTTTGGTTTCGGTCGAATGACTGGGTATGACGTAGAGGGGAGGAGCTATATAGCAGCTCTGCTTGGGTGATCCTCTTGCACTTCCTGTTAGGGAGGAGTTATAATCCCATAAGTAATGGATGACCCGTGGACTGACTACACTACAGGAGAAAGGAATTTATCAGGTAAGCATAAATTTTGTTTTTTCACTCTTCTTTTAACATAAAACAGAGGTTCTATTACGCCCTATATAAAACTCTTTCGGACATGCCAGTTAAATTTATTCTAGACTAACTCTCACACCTACTAGTTATTTTTGTAAATTAGTATATCCTCTTACAGAAGGTGGAACAGCAGGCTAAGCCATATACTCTATAGGCACATTGCTCACACAGTTTTGAAGTCTTTCAGAATGTCTGCCTAGAATCATTATAGATGTCGCTATCTCTGTTCGTTAAGAATCCATGTCTTATCATACTGTTATTATTGTTCTTGGGTGTCTTTGTATGTAACATCTTATACAACCTCAATAAAAATTATTTTGGAAAAAAAATAATAATTCTGATGTAGACTGTCCCTTCAATTATATACTTTATATCATTTTTAAAATGATTTTTCCAACAACTTCTGCATATGTTTTGATTAGCTAATTGATGAGCACACTATGTAACTGTGTATCAGTGTGTAACCTCTAGATTGCATACACAACTGCTTCACTTGCAAACTTCTATGTGCTGCAATTCTTCTATATCAAGTAACTTGAACATTGTAAACTGTTGTTGAAGGTTTGTGGTGCCTAATTATTTTAAAGAATGTGCTTATATTAAGTATGGTGACCTGTCCAGGGGAAAACAATTTTACAGATTACTGTCCCTTTAATTGAAAAGCCATTATCCATTTTTATTCTAAAAACTGAAATCAGATATATTTATATATATTTTTATTTTTTTTGTTAAATAAGATAGCATCATCATTGGCTGATTTGAATTTGAAAATGAAACTCAGCTTATAGAAATGCAAGAGTACCCCTATATAAAGGGGGTACCTCACATTCAAAATTCAGTGTGTGGTTGGTGGCCGTATTAAGAGGATGTCGGGCTGAAGATCAGAAGATGAAAAGAAAAAAGATGGATAAATATAGAAGACTGTTGCCGGGAAGAAGATGGGCAACCACTGCCACCAGGATGAAGATGGACCACAGCTGCTGGTATAGAAGACGAGCACCACTGTTGGCGATCATGTAGGGGCCGGATCCAAGTTTGGAGTTTAATGAAAGTATTTTTTTGAGTATTTTTTTTTAGAATAGGGTTTTATTTTTCTTTATGGACAGCAAAGGAGCTTTAGGACACTTTTGGGGGGGGTGTTACTTGTATTGTAAAATGGGTTAGTATTTCTGAAAAAAGTTAAATCACTTTATGGCAATGCCCTACAAAAAGCCCTTCTAAGGGTTATTTCTAAAGTTTATTTTAGTGATATTATAGGTTTTTTTTATTTTAAGTGGGACTTATTTTTGGTAATTTGTCTTATTCTGTAATAGTAGATTATTTTCTGTAATGCTAGTTTTTTTCTGTAATAGGCTTTTATTTTTAATGCAATATTAGGGTTTTTTTTTGGTAACTTATGGGGTGTTAGCTTAGGGGTTAGGGGTGTTAGCTTATAAAGGGGTTTAGATGTTAGTGGGCACTTTGTGATGGGGTTGTGGAGGTTTAGGGGTTAATAATGTAAAGGTGTTTTCAATAGGGTTGTGGCGGTTTAGGGGTTAATAGTATAGAGAGGCATTTTGCGACAGGGGTTGTGGCAGTTTATAGGGTTAATCGTGTAAAGGGTACTTTGAGATGGGGTTTGTTGTGGTTTAGCTTTTAAAAGTGTAGTTTAGTGCAACTTTTTCCTCTGGCCAAACTCTTTTTGCAAACTTTCAGGTTGTGTAAAAAGTTTGAGAGTTAAATGTGATTGTGTTTGAGATATAGCATTTACTTTCAACTTGTAATACCTATGCATATTGCCACTTAATGCCGCCAATAGAAAACATGGGGAGCATAAATTACCACAAGTGTGCGTAAATAAATTTGCGGTAATTTAAACAGCGTGCCCCTTGTAATATGGATTTATGCGTAAAAAAAAAACACTGCAATCTCACAGTCGCGTTTATGCACTTGTAATCTTACATTAGAATTATTTTCTTTTCCATATTTTATCTTTCATGTTTCTAATGTATTTTTAATTCCACCACTTCCATCCTTTATCTTCTCACCTTGGATGATCAGAAAAAAACCTCACTGAATAATAAATAAAAATTACAAGTTATATAAATTTGTATTTTAATCAGTTGGCAAATTCTCTATCCATGGAATTTGTGTTCCAAACAATGAGCGGAATCCCTCTTAACTAGGATTTTTTCCCATGAGAGTTTTTTGTGTTATTACACATTTTTATGTGTTGCTTATTAAATCCTTGGCCTTTACCATTGTTTTTGGAGGGTGGTGGATTTTATATATTTCTTTTCTAACTTGATAAAGTGCAAAGTTTTAATAAATGATACAAAATGAAAGTGAAAATGTAGAAATGTAGTTTATGAAATTTTTATCTATTGTACAGTTCATAAAAAGAATATTCTGCAGCTTGTGATCCGTATTAATGATACGATGGTGAAACGTCCTATGTCAATTCTTTAGATGTGACATCAATAGTGATTTGTAGATGGTTCATTACCCTTTATGCAATATTTTCAGATCATTCAACTTCAGGATATAGGCATACTATTCATCTTCTGCCAAGTCATGGGCGAGATTCCCAGGACAATAAAAGTGACAAAGTCCATTATGGAACTTGTGACTGTCATTCGTATCAGTTTACGCTAAGTTAGCATCTGGTAAGTTTACTCTTTAGTCATATAAAGAGAAATGTACCTTAGCATGAAACTGATTAGTGTTTTAAAAAAAACAAAAAACAGAAAATTAGATATTTATAGCACACACTGACTTGCAGGCTGCATTTTTAAACAATGTTCAAAACTTTAGAATTCTATTTAAAAATAATTTTATACCACTCCGCATGTTACCAAAATGTATTGTTATCTCTGTTTTACAAAACTGTGATACTACTAAAAGTTTGCACTGGCATAAAAACAGCAGCGCTCTTCAGATTTTAATTTTATGTATTATAAACTATGCAAGTAACAAATTTATAAATCAGTGGCTTGTCTGATTGGCACCTGGGTGAAGATGGCTTCTCGGTCACAAGTGCCAAAAAGAACCGGGTAAGTGACCAGACAGACACTATAAAAATGCAATGCAATCAGTGTTTTATTAAAAATACTTCATTTAGTATATTCAGCAGCGAACACAGCAGAAGATATAAATCTTTTTTATATGCAGGAGATATATAGACAATCTTATATTTGGTCAAGAGATCATATAATGTTACAACAATTTACTGAGTACATTAATGTGAACAACTTAGGTCTATCATTCACTTTTGTGATGGATGAAACAAGTATTAATTGTCTGGATTTAACATTGCAGGTAGGTCATGTTACAAATTAAATAAATACAAAGGTTTTTGACACACCAATTTCTAGGTATTCTTTGCTATATGAGAAGAATAATCATCAACTAAATGTACCCCTAGCTGTGGCAAAAGGTCAATTAGTTTAAAAAGAGATATTGTGGCCTATTTATGATGTTGCGAGCGGACATGATCCGATATTGCGGATCATATCCGCTGCACATCGATAAATGCCGACAGCATATGCTCTCAGCATTTATCATTGCACCAGCAGTTTTGGTGAACTGCTGGTGCAATGCTGCTCCTGCAGATTCGTGGCCAATCGCCCGCTAGCAGGGGGTGTCAATCAACCCAATCGTATTCGATCAGGTTGATTTCTGTCCGCCGCCTCAGAGCAGGCGGACAGGTTATTGAGCGCGGTCTTTACTCTGACCCTAAGGAATTTAAAAGTGAATCTGAAAATGTTTTGGGTTATACAATGCTAGGACACAGGTTCATATGCTTAATTTAATTTTCTCCTTAATTCTATCAAATTTGGAAAATTATAAAGAATCATTTTGGAATGTTGGCAGCAGATGAGAAATTAAATGAAGTGGACTCTTCGATTTGCCGTTTATCTTATAAGGAAGGTTCTACTATTGGTAACAGAGTACCTCCTATTATTACTAACTCTCAAACCACAGTCAGTTATTTGCTCTCATTTAAGAAAGTACTCAAATGTGATGCTTATAAATGTAAATCATGTGAATAAGTAACAGTTGGCAACTACCAGGTTAACACTTATTAAAACTGTAGATTAACATGCAACATCTATTTAATGACATGTAAACAGTGTACTCTTCAATCTGATGGTTAAAGGGATTTAAAACCCAAAAATTTTATTTTGTGGTTCAGACAGAACATTTCATTTTAAAAAAGTTTCCATTTTACTTCTTTTATCGAATTTGCTTTCTTCCCATGATATTCTATGTTGAAGAGATGCCTAGGTAGGCATCTGGAGCCCTACGTGGCAGGAAATAGTGGATAACATTCTTGCAAAACTGCTGCCATAAAGCACTCCAGAAATGGGACGGCTCCTAATCAAACGTCCTTGCTTTTAAACAAAAGATACCAATAGAATGAAGAAAAATTGACAATAGAAGTAAATTAGAAAGTTGTTTAAAATGGTATGCTCTATCTGAATCATGAAATAAATTTTTTTGGTTTCATATCCCTTTAAACATCTAGGAAGATTAGGATCAGAATACGTGAACATCTTTCTGATATCACAACATCGCTCATATTACAAGTTGAAAGTTATGTATTGCACTCAAACCCAACACATAACAGAGCTAGCTAACTTGACACAATGATAATCTAGTGATTCGCCAAGCGGGCAAAATCTATCTGATTATGTGATTGAAGCACAAAGAATTCTTGATGATATCACATATTATAGGAAACTAGATAAGGACCCCACTGATGGCTATTTACAAACTCTTTCTGGTATAATAGATTTTGCTTATCAAGAAGGCATCATTCTCAAATCTGAGAAAGAGTATCTAGTGCCCAAAACACTAAATACAGCATTCTATTACAACCTCCCAAAAATCCACAAGGATGTACACAATCCCCCTAGCAGGCCGATTATAGCCGGGATAGGCAGTCTGACAGACAATGCCTCCTCCTATGTGGATTTTTTTTCTTAAAAAATATGTCCAGGGTTTTGATTCTTACATTAGAGATTCTTCTGATTTGTTTTTAAAATTATAGAATATAAAGAGTGATGGTGAACACTTATGGATAACATGTGATGTTCAGGCACTTTACTCAAATATTCAACATAATATGGGAACCATATAAGAGTATCTTGAAGGGATTGGTATTTACCGTATTTACAAAAAGAGTTCATTTTGCAGCTACTAGCTTTTATTCTTGAGCACAATTATTTTTTGTTTAGGGACCAATTTTATTTGCAGACCAAAGGGACGGCCATGGGGACCAGATTTGCCCTAAGTTTTGCAAATCTCTATATGGGGAATTTTGACGATAAATATATCTATGACACTCATTTTGGGGCAAATCTGGTCTTCTGTGGCCGGTTTATAGATGATCTGATATGAAAGAGGGGACTTAAGGAGGCCAAGGAGTTCAATGAACACTTGAATGCTAATGATATGGGTCTTTCATTCACGAGCTGTATACAACCACAGTTTATTGCTTTCCTTGACCTGTTGTTATCTTTTACCAATACTGGTATTATTAAGTCACAAAAACACTTTAAAACAGTGGATTGCAATAGCTTTTTGAATTTTAATAGCAACCACTATTTACCGTGGAAAAAGAACGTACCCTATGGGCAATTTAAATTTATTAGAAGAAACTGCAGTGAGCTAACAACTTATGATATACAGAGTCAGATTCTAAAAGATAGATTTAAAGAGAAGGGATATCCTGACTAAATCATTGAGGATGGTTATGTGAGGGCCAGACTCAATGAAAGAGATCTAGTACCTAGAAAATCTAAGGAAATCACTGAGCAGGGAGAGGACCACATTAAGTCTAATAATATGATGTTCATTACTCAGTATAACAGCAACCGAAGAGCTATTAAGGAAGCTCTAAATAAATACTGGAGTGTCCTCAAAAAGGACCCAATTTTAAATAAAATGATTGAAGATTTTTAAAAGAGCTCCTACACTCAAAAACCATCTAGTCCCTAGTCAGATAGTTAATCATGCTCTTAAACCTTATGACATGACGAAAAAGAAAAAAACATTTAGGAGGCAAGGTGGCAACATTTGTTGGGTCTGTTAGGTGTAAAGTGAAAAATTGGAAGATGTGTAAATATATCACACATGGGAAAACTATATTTGAATCAGACTCTACAAATTGTGTCTATATACTTAAAAGTTGAATTACTTGTGCATCCACATTTCCACATACGTGATATATTAATTAACTTGTAAATGTAGGGTAAAATACGTGGGATGTACTTTCAGGTGCCTAAGCCACAGATTATCTGAGCATTTCAGAAATATGAAGGCTAACTTTCGATATCATTGTGTGTCCCGACATTGTAATATCCAACATGGTGGTGATCTTAATTATTTTAGCATTATTCCTATTGAACACATTTTACCTTCCCATAGATATAATAGATTCACGAGGCTATGCCAGAGGGAGACCTGGATTTATAAGCTTCATATACTTCACCCTTATGGTCTAAATTTAAATATAGATTTAGCTGCTTTCTGATCACCACAACATTATTATAGGTTGCATCACATTATATGAGTTAGATTATTTACAATTAAATTTTGATTCTTATTTTTCACATTTTTTTTTAGTAAAGATTAACATCAAACACACTACAAGGTTGTAGGAGTACTAATACACATATGTAGAGAAATTATACTCTTATTGTCCTTATTGAGACATGTGTGTTCTGTTTATATGATATATTAGGGAATCCTATTTTTGGTCACTTCATATACTATATTTGTAAATGGTTTCATTTTATCCTTTATTACATAAGCACATAAGTGTTTTTTTTCACACTAGATCCATTCAGGATATATTATCACGCTATTTTATATATTTACATATTAATATTACGGCATGAAATGGCATGTTATTGCAATATATCCAAATATATACCATGCTGTGTCACCAGTAACAAAATAAATGGTTTCCAGGCGTTTGCCTGATAGGTTTGGTACACACTATGATAGTGTTTTTGAGAAACATATTTCATTTCTGTATTTCGCTGTAGATTCTATTTTCATATAGATGGTATCTTAGTGTTTTTTCATATAGATAGTATCTTATTGTATAGTTAGAATGGTGCGATGCTGTATGGTAAATGTTTTTACTTGCTATCGGCTAGATTTAGAGTTTTGCGTTAGAAGGGGTGCGTTAGCTATGCGTGTTTTTTTTCCCCCCGCACCTTTTAAATAACGCTGGTATTGAGAGTTCTCTGAAGGGCTGCGTTAGGCTCCAAAAAGGGAGAGTAGAGCATAATTTACCGCCACTTCAACCCTCAATACCAGCGTTGCTTACGGACGCGGCCATCTTAAAAAATGTGCTCGTGCACGATTCAATTGTTTCCTATGGGGAAACACTTCCTAAGTCTCCACCTAACACCCTAACATGTACCCCGAGTCTAAACACCCCTAACCTTACACTTATTAACCCCTAATCTGCCGCCCCTGCTATCGCTGACCTCTGCATTTTATTATTAACCCCTAATCTGCCGCTCCGTACACCGCCGCTACCTACATTATACTTATGTACCCCTAATCTGCTGCCCCTAACATCGCCGACCCCTATATTATATTTATTAACCCCTAATCTGCCCCCCAACGTCGCCGCTACCTACCTACACTTATTAACCCCTAATCTGCCGACCGGACCTCGCTGCTACTCTAATAAATGTATTAACCCCTAAAGCTAAGTCTAACCCTAACCCTAACACCCCCCTAAGTTAAATATAATTTAAATCTAACGAAATAAAATAAATCTTATTAAATAAATTAATCCTATTTAAAGCTAAATACTTACCTGTAAAATAAACCCTAATATAGCTACAATATAACGAATAATTATATTGTAGCTATTTTAGGATTTATATTTATTTTACAGGCAACTTTGTATTTATTTTAACTAGGTACAATAGCTATTAAATAGTTAATAACTATATATATATATATATATATATATAGAGAGAGAGAGAGAAGTGCACTCACAGGAACAAACAACTGGCTCAATAACATTGTTAGCCTGTTCTATGGCGATTTACAATCTGGGTGCAACTTTTTAGCCCAGTAATGCTTTTCACAGAGTAGAACTTTCCTGTAGTATATCAGTCTGATCCCGCCTATTACGGTCAGTCCAGCGCCGAAATACCAGGCAATTCCTCTCTGAACAAGGAACACAGCAACCCCAGACGATCGTTTCAGCCTTCATTGGGCCTCGTCAGTGAGGTGTAGCTATATTCCTCTAAGCACACTGAGCAAGGAGTCCACGTCTGGTTGCCCCTTTTTCCCATAGGGAGACTAAATACATACAGAGAGAAGTGCACTCACAGGAACAAACAACTGGCTCAATAACATTGTTAGCCTCTTCTATGGCGATTTACCACCTGGGTGCAACTTTTTAGCCCAGTAATGCTTTTCACAGAGTAGAACTTTCCTGTAGTATATCAGTCTGATCCGCCTATTACGGTCAGTCCAGCGCCGAAATACAAGGCAATTCCTCTCTGAACAAGGAACACAGCAACCCCAGACGATCGTTTCGGCCTTCATTGGGCCGAAACGATCGTCTGGGGTTGCTGTGTTCCTTGTTCAGAGAGGAATTGCCTGGTATTTCGGCGCTGGACTGACCGTAATAGGCGGGATCAGACTGATATACTACAGGAAAGTTCTACTCTGTGAAAAGCATTACTGGGCTAAAATAAGTTGCACCCAGGTGATAAATCGCCATAGAACAGGCTAACAATGGTATTGAGCTGGTTGTTCGTTCCTGTGAGTGCACTTCTCTCTTTGTGTATTTAGTCTCCCTATGGGAAAAAGGGGCAACCAGACGTGGACTCCTTGCTCAGTGTGCTTGGAGGAATACTGCTACACCTCACTGACAAGGCCTAATGAAGGCCGAAACGATCATCTGGGGTTGCTGTGTTCCTTGTTCAGAGAGGAATTGTCTGGTATTTCGGCGCTGGACTGACCGTAATAGGCGGGATCAGACTGATATACTACAGGAAAGTTCTACTCTGTGAAAAGCATTACTGGGCTAAAAGAAGTTGCACCCAGGTGGCAAATCGCCATAGAACAGGCTAACAATGGTATTGAGCTGGTTGTTCGTTCCTGTGAGTGCACTTCTCTCTGTGTGTGTATGTATATATAATAACTATTTAATACACTACACTATCAATAAATTAATTAACTAAACTACCTACAATTACCTACAATTAAATCAACTAAACTAAATTACAAAAAAAAATAAAAATAAGATTACAAGAATTTTAAACTAATTACACCTACTCTAAGCCCCCTAAAAAAATAAAAAAGCCCCCAAAATAAAAAAATGCCCTACCCTATTCTAAAATAAAAAATTTACAGCTCTTTTACCTTACCAGCCCTTAAATTCCCCAAAGTCATCAGCTCTTTTGCATTTAAAAAAACCTAACACTAAGCCCCTGAAGATCTCCCTACCTTATCTTCACCACGCCGGGTATCACCTATCCGTCCAGAAGAGGCTCCGAAGTCCTCATCCTATCCGGCAAGAAGAGGTCCAGAAGAGGGTCCGAAGTCTTCATCCTATCCGGCAAGAAGAGGACATCCGGACCGGTAGACATCTTCATCCAGGCGGCGTCTTCTATCTTCATCCATCCGGCACGGAGCGGGACCATCTTGAAGCAGCCGACGCAGATCCATCCTCTTCTTCCGGCGACTCCCGACGAATGAAGGTTCCTTTAAGTGACGTCATCCAAGATGGCGTCCCTCGAATTCCGATTGGCTGATAGGATTGAACTTGAATCTGATTGGCTGATTCAATCAGCCAATCAGATTTTTCCTACCTTAATCCTATCAGCCAATCAGAATTCGAGGGACGCCATCTTGGATGACGTCACTTAAAGGAACCTTCATTCGTCGGGAGTCGCCGGAAGAAGAGGATGGATCCGCGTCGGCTGCTTCAAGATGGTCCCGCTCCGCGCCGGATGGATGAAGCTAGAAAACGCCGCCTGGATGAAGATGTCTACCGGTCCGGATGTCCTCTTCTTGCCGGATAGGATGAAGACTTCGGACCCTCTTCTGGACCTCTTCTTGACGGATAGGATGAAGACTTCGGAGCCTCTTCTGGACGGATCGGTGATACCCGGCGTGGTGAAGATAAGGTAGGGAGATCTTCAGGGGCTTAGTGTTAGGTTTTTTAAGGGGGGTTTGGGTTAGATTAGGGTTATGTGGGTGGTGGGTTGTAATGTTGGGGGGGGGTATTGTATGTTTTTTTAATGCAAAAGAGCTGATGACTTTGGGGCAAGCCCCGCAAAAGGCCCTTTTAATAGCTGGTAAGGTAAAAGAGCTGTAAACTTTTTATTTTAGAATAGGGTAGGGCATTTTTTTATTTTGGGGGGCTTTGTTATTTTTTTAGGGGGCTTAGAGTAGGTGTAAATAGTTTAAAATTCTTGTAATCTTTTTTTATTTTTTGTAATTTAGTGTTTGTTTTTTTTGTAATTTAGTTTAGTTGATTTAATTGTAGGTAATTGTAGGTAGCTTAGTTAATTAATTTATTGATAGTGTAGTGTTAGGTTTAATTGTAACATAGGTTAGGATTTATTTTACAGGTAATTTTGTAATTATTGTAACTAGGTAGCTATTAAATAGTTATTAACTATTTAATAGCTATTGTACCTAGTTAAAATAAATACAAAGTTGCCTGTAAAATAAATATAAATCCTAAAATAGCTACAATATAATTATTTGTTATATTGTAGCTATATTAGGGTTTATTTTACAGGTAAGTATTTAGCTTTAAATAGGATTAATTTATTTAATAAGATTTATTTTATTTCGTTAGATTTAAATTATATTTAACTTAGGGGGGTGTTAGGGTTAGGGTTAGACTTAGCTTTAGGGGTTAATACATTTATTAGAGTAGCGGCGAGGTCCGGTCGGCAGATTAGGGGTTAATAAGTGTAGGTAGGTAGCGGCGACATTGGGGGGGCAAATTAGAGGTTAATAAATATTATGTAGGTGTCGGCGATGTTAGGGGCAGCAGATTAGGGGTACATAGGGATAATGTAGGTTGCGGCGGTGTGCGGTCGGCAGATTAGGGGTTAAAAAAATTTATTAGAGTGGCGGCGATGTGGGGGGGCCTCGGTTTAGGGGTCCATAGGTAGTTTATGGGTGTTAGTGTACTTTAGAGCACAGTAGTTAAGAGCTTTATGAACCGGCGTTAGCCCATAAAGCTCTTAACTCCTGACTTTTTTCTGCAGCTGGAGTTTTGCCATTAGAGTTCTAACGCTCACTTCAGCCAAGACTCTAAATACCAGCATTAGAAAGATCCCATTGAAAAGATAGGATACGCAATTGGCGTAAGGGGATCTGCGGTATGGAAAAGTCGCGGCTGGAAAGTGAGCGTTAGACCCTTTCCTGACTGACTCTAAATACCAGCGGGCGGCCAAAACCAGCGTTAGGACCCCTTAACGCTGGTTTGGACGGCTAACGCAGAACTCTAAATCTAGCCGTTAGTTTGTTTACAATGCTAAAAATGATTGCTTGTTTCATATCAATTGCGATCTTTTGACAAGCCATATAGGCATATTTTACCTGTATGACATCACAAGGGGTGTATCTTGTATTTTACCTGTAAGGTTTTCTAATGGAGCAGAATGATTTAAATAGGTAGGGGTTACTTGTATCATTGCAGTCTGAGGAAACGGCGTTGATCGCCGAGAAACGCGTCACTGTGTTAATGACATTTATTTTTATCTAATAAATGGTTTTATTGCTACCGCTCCTGTTGGTAATTCTGTTACCATTTTTTATCTGCTCGCACCATGATCTGGTTCAAGTATCCTGAGCATTAGTTTGCTACAAGACACGGCCTGGTACTAGCGGAGGACAATGGTTTCTAATCACCTACGATGTTAGTAGGGCCATCAGCCTGAGAGTTCACCTGTCCAGAGAGCTGGTTGTCGAGTCAGCTGAGCGGCTCAGAAGCCTCCGCCTGCCCCATTTGCACTATAGTGTGCATTACCACACGTGAGTGGTTTACCTGTGTTTTTGGGTTGGCTTGTTGCCTTTACGTTACTGCACTTAGAGGTGCCTCTGTTTTGTTTTCCTCCTCAGGAATCCAATTCTCTACGGCTAACTTGAGACCTGACGTAAAGTGTTAGGGCTACAAAAAACGTTTAAGAAAACACATGGCAAATATATTAAAATAAATTATTACACTCATACATATACATATTTAATATAAATTATGTTTATTATTGAAATAAATGAATAAAAAGGGTTGAAAAGTGATATTGTATATGTCAAGGTGATTGACTGAGTAGGGCTCAAAAGTATATATATATATATATATATATATATATATATATATATATATATATGTGTGTGTGTGTGTGTGTGTATTTATGTGTTTATATGTGTATATGTGTTTATATGTGTAAATAAGTATGTGGGAGGAAGAAAACCACATAGTCCTGCTAGGACTACAGAATACGGATGTAACCCCGGATTGTGCCGTTACTACAGACATGGCTAACACTACAGTGTAAGAGTTCTGATTACCATTTTTATAGCAGTTAAATGAGGTACACAATCAAATTCATTATAATGAATAGTATATGCAGGACATGTATGTTGTTAAGTAGGCTTGAGGCATAATACCGGTATACATGAGAAACTATTAAAGTGTGCACAATATATTAATTTGCCCTCAGTTGTGGTATCCATAGCAGACTAATTGTCTTCATGATGTCCTCCTATTTATCACACTTTATTTGACATACACACTAGGAGTTTTGGATTAGAATTGATCCATATTTGTTTAAGTTTTTAACACTTGTAATATTGTGTCCAACAGTTGCCATGACAACAGTTGGCATTTTTGTTTTTTGCACAGTAGGTGGAGTCTATTGCATATAAAAGTTTTTAACCCAGCTCACAATTGTTGGTCTGATGAAGGGGTGAACACCCCGAAACATCACTTTGTTCATGGAATAAATAGTTTTCACTATCTACAAGTCCAGTGAGTGCTTTGCTGTTGTTTGTATATATATATATATATATATATATATATATATATATATATACTGTATATACACAGTATCTCACAAAAGTGAGTACACCCCTCACATTTTTAATATTTTATTATATCTTTTCATGTGACAACACTGAAGAAGTGGCACTTTGCTACAATGTAAAGTAGTGAGTGTACAGCCTGTATAACAGTGAAAATTTGCTGTCCCCTCAAAGTAACTCAACACACAGCCATTAATGTCTAAACCGTTGGCAACAAAAGTGAGTACACCCCTAAGTGGAAATGTCCAAATTTGACCCAATTAGCCATTTTCCCTCCCCAGTGTCATGTGACTCATTAGTGTTTCAAGGTTTCAGGTGTGAATGGGGAGCAGGTGTGTTAAATTTGGTGTTATAGTCCTCACACTCTCTCATACTGGTCACTGGAAGTTCAACATGGCACCTCATGGCAAAGAACTCTCTGAGAATCTGAAAAAAAAAATGTTGCTCTACATAAAGATGGCTTAGGCTATAAGAAGATTGCTAAGACCCTTAAACTGAGCTGCAGCACGATGGGCAAGACCATACAGCGGTTTCATAGGACAGGTTCCACTCAGAACAGGTATTGCCATGGTAGACCAAAGAAGTTGAGTGCACATGCTCAGCGTCATATTCAGAGGTTTTCTTTGGGAAATAGACGTATGAGTGCTGCCAGCATTGCTGCAGAGGTTGAAGGGGTGGGGGGTCAGCCTGTCAGTGCTCAAACCATACGCTGCACACAACATCAAATTGGTCTGCATGGCTGTCGTCCCAGAAGGAAGCCTCTTCTAAAGATGATGCACAAGAAAGCCTGCAAACAGTTTGCTAAAGACAAGCAGTGGTCCTGTGGTCTGATGATGGTGTGTGGTGGCAACCAGGTGAGGAGTACAAAGACAAGTGTGTCTTGCCTATAGTCAAGCATGGTGGTGGGAGTGTCATGGTCTGTGCTTGCATGAGTGCTGCCGGCACTGGGGAGCTGCAGTTCATTGAGGGAACCATGAAGCCAAACATGTTCTGTGACATACTGAAGCAGAGCATGATCCCCTCCCTTCGGAGACTGGGCCGCAGGGCAGTATTCCAACTGACCCCAAACACACCTCCAAGATGACCACTGCCTTGCTAATGAAGCTAAGGGTAAAGTTGATAGACTGGCCAAGCATGTCTGCAGACCTAAACCCTATTGAGTATCTGTGGGGCATCCTCAAACAGAAGGTGGGGGAGCGCAAGGTCTCTAACATCCACCAGCTCCGTGATGTCATCACGGAGGAGTGGAAGAGGACTCCAGTTGCAATCTGTGAAGCTCTGGTGAACTCCATGCCCAAGAGGGTTAAGGCAGTTCTGGAAAATAATGGTGGCCACACAAAATTTTGACACTTTGGGCCCAATTTAGACATTGCTATTTAGGGGGACAGCAAATTTACACTGTTATAGAGGCTGCACACTCACTACTTTACATTGTAGCAAAGTGTAATTTCTTCAGAGCTTTCACATGAAAAGATATAATAAAATATTTACAAAAAATTGAGGGTTGTATACATATGTATTTATGTGTTTATATGTGTATATGTGTTTATATGTGTAAATACGTATGTGCACATGTACATACATACATATATATATAAATATATATATATATATATATATATAAATATATATATATATATATATAGTATATATATATTATATATATATATATATATATATATACCTTGAGCTGTGTTGGTGCTAACATTTTTGTGCTCCACTTGTAATCTAGCCTATGTTTGTTACTACATACTAAAAATCAAGTATTCTCAGTATTGGTTGGGCCTCTATACACATGTGTGCGCATAATTTTACAATCCATCATTAAGCAAGCAGTCCTTTAGAGAATCCCAGAGATTATCTAGAGGTGTCACTGTGAGTTGAGGTCTGGTGATTGGAGGGAGATGCTAGACAAATTAGCACCTCTTTCTTTCTTTAGCAGGAGCATAACTACAGATGTAACAACAGTTACCAATTTCCTGGCCAATCTCAACGTCACCAGGGCTAGGTGGAGTACTGTTGTTCCAGAATTAAACATGCTGGAATCAATGCGTGAGAGGCCCAACTCACCAAAAACCTTACAGAACACTGCAAAAAAGTAACCAAGCAGAGGCAAGGTGTAAGAGAGCAATGAAACTAAACTTAGTATCTGAACTCTCTCTAATTCTTTAATCAGAACCTACAAAGCAAAAGAACAAATAAGTAGTAGAATGTATCGGTAAATATATAAATCTAAATGCCAAAGGAAAACATAGCTTTGTAAAAGGTTAGTCTCACTAGCCAAAAAAAGACAAACTCACATAGGTGACTTAAATGCAGATCTCTTGAGAGCAGGTAAAAGAACACTGGTTATTCAGGTAATAGCAGCAATAGCTAGTGCAAAGAAAACAGCCAAATTCAAAAGCAAACTGCAAGTCTCTATGTTCTGGTAGAGAATAAGGAAATTCCAAGTCAGAAAGTTCAGGTCAGAACCTCACAGGAAGAAAACAGCACAAAATCATTGAATAAATGCAATGTCCAAAACAAGCTAAAGTCAATAACCAAGTCAGTCCAAACCAGGGGGTTAATGCTAAAGTGATGTCAGGGGAAACCAAAATATAAACCAGTATATTATATATCAAGCCACCAGAGTAAGAGGTAGTCAGAACACTCCATACACAAGCAGTATCACATTGCAGATAAAGCGCTTATAAAGTCTTTAACAATTACGGTCTTTTTAGACTTTTTAAAAAAAAAAAAGTGGTTTAAAGCTTAAAGGACCAAGGACGTGCTATGTACGTCCTCAAAAAAAACAACAGTTAAGGACCCAGGACGTACATAGCACATCTTCGGTTAAACTGAGCACTGGAAGCAATTGTGATTGCTTCCAGGAGCTCTCAGGGTATTGCAGCAATGCTCGATATTGAGGCATCGTGCAATACCCTCAAGGCCACTAGCGATACAGAGAGGGCCACTCTGTGGCCCTCTCTACATCGGCCAGCAAAGGTGCCGATCATTGGTGGCTTGGGGTGGCTTGGGAGGGCTTGGAGGGAGGTGGGTGGGTGGCCCATTGTTGGAGGAAGGAGGGCAGAAGGAGATTTGTGAAGGGGGCAGGAGCAGGTGGGACTGCTACACCACGCTTCATCCTGTCAGTGAGTGGGAATGAGGGAGGAAGGAGGTGGGAGAAGGAGGGAGAGGGGGATCCTATTTGGGATCCGTTTCTGGAAAGCGGTCTGGGAAGGGAAGGGGGGTATAATTAGAGAGGGGGCACTACACTATGGAAAAATATTTTTTTATTTCTTTTTAAACAATGTTAATAATTTAGTGCAAACTGGGTACTTGCAGACAGCTGCCAGTACATAAGATGGCAACCAATAGATCGAGGGGGAGGCTTAGAGAGCTGTTTGAGGGGGATCAGGGAAGTTGGGGGGTAATGGGGGATCCTACACTTCAGAAAAAATATATTAAAAAAAAAATAATTAAAAACAAAACAAAAACACCTTTATTTTTATACTGGCAGACTTTCTGACAGTTCATAAGGTGGCCGTGACAATTGTGAGGTGGGGAGGGAAGAGTGCTGTTTGAGAGGGGTCAGGGAGGGATCAGGGGGCGGGATGTGTCAGGTGGGAGGCTGATCTCTACACTTAAGCTAACATTAACCCTACAAGCTACCTAATTAACCCCTTCACTGCTGGGCATAATGCAAGTGTGGTGCGCAGCAGCATTTAGTTGCCTTCTAATTACCAAAAAGCAATGCCAAAGCCACATATGTCTGCTACTTCTGAACAAAGGCGATCCCAAAGAAGCATTTACAACCATTTGTGTCATACTGCACAAGCTGTGAAAAGGTTAACATTTTTTTTTAATTTGATCGCATTTGGCAGTGAAATGGTGGAATGAAATATACCAAAATGGGCCTAGATCAATACTTTGGGTTGTCTACTAAAAAAAAAATATATATACATGTAAAGGGTTATTGAGGGATTCCTGACAGATATCAGTGTTAAAATGTAACTTATGCAAATTTTAAAAAAAAAAAAAATTGTTTTGAAATATCAAAGTGCTACTTGTACTTATTGCCCTACAACTTGCACAAAAAGCAAAGAAAATGTAAACATTAGGTATTTCTAAACTCAGGACAAGAGTTAGAAAACTATTTAGCTTGGGAGTTTTTTGGTGGTTGTAGATGCATAAGAGAATTTGGGTGTCAAAGTTAGAAAAGTGTGTTTTTCTAATTTTTTATAATATTTTAGAATATTTTTTATAGTAAATTATATGATATGATGAAAATAATGGTATCTTTAAAAAGTGCATTTAATGGTGAGAAAAATCTGTATATAACATGTGTGGGTACAGTAAATGAGTAAGAGGAAAATTACAGCTAAAACACAAACACAGCAGAAATGTAAAAATAGCCCTGATTCTTAACAGTAGAAAAATGAAAAAAATGGTCTGGTCACTAAGGGGTTAAATAACACAACTGTCCCATGAGACTAAACTTTGTCAATCTTTTGAGTTTGCTTTTTGTTTATTTTGGTGGGACATTCCTTGCAGGACTTAAATTGTATTTGAAGATGCTGATCTATTTCTGTGATCATCCCATGATATACTGGTCTTATGATGGTGTGGTCACATTTAGGTTTCTTCATTTAGAATAAAGTTAGCTGTAGTTTAGCACTGGAAAGATTTTTCAGCACTCAGGAGAACAGATTGTCCTCAAATTGTTCCACTAAGCTCCTTTGACATAATTACAATAAAGGTATTTCAGTTAATGTCTTTTTACAAAGGTTCTAACAAGAGCACTTGCAGGAGCACTAGCAGAACCATACCAGTATAATTAATATTAGGTGTTATTTATTAAAGGTAAAATACAGCTCCCATGATATATCAGTCTGTTCCTAACAAAAAAATAGGCAATTCTCCTCTGAAAAATAGAAAGCAAGCAACAAACCTTAGGCATATGTTGTTTCCTTTCTGGGCCTTGTTAGTGAGATAAAGGAAGATAGTGCTACAGCGCTGAGTTTAATATCATATAAAGCAGTAGTATAACTAAGGAGTCCCTGTTTCCTCAGTGAAAAACAATATTACAAGGGAAGATATCAGAACTCCAAAGAGTAGACTGCGCTGCAACAAGCAGCAAATGTATGCAATATTAGGCTGGGTTTGTAAATAATATATATATATTGTATCAGCTTAAACTTATATTTCAGACATACTGCGCTAAAAAAAATAGTCAATACAGGATAAACGTTTAAACTAGTAATTCAAATCACTGTGCTATAATCCAAATCACTGTGCTATAGCACCAGCCAAAAGATATATATATGTGTGTAGTATCAGGGTAGGAATGTATTTAAAATCTATTTAATTGACATCAATTTATAAGAAATTCATAAAAAATTCATAAAGAACATCCATAAAAAAACATTTGACATAGATAATAGAATTAAAAATAACTTACAATAACATACACATTAAAAAATCAACATACAGTTAAGAAGTTCAGATTGTCAAATTCATTTAGACCAGTAGACAAATCCATAAAGCTGTGGTTAAAGTCAGTAATGCTGCAAGGTCTGAGTGGCGATGAAAACAATATAGTTGTTTTATAGCTGCAGACACAAAACAACAAGAAAAGAAGAGAGGTCACCAGATGCCGTGGTTTTCTCCTTTACGTCTGTTCTAATCCTCCAAGGTTAAAGCCGCTCTCTGTATTCCACCTCCTGTAATTTGCCCGGTAAAGTGTGGGCGTATCAGGTCGGACAGACTTTGGTAAATCTACCCCTTGCACCTAAGCTTCAGAAAAGGCTATGGAATTCGGAAACTTTCAGTCCAATCAAATTGCGATTGTCAAAGTCCTATTAGCATATTTATAAGGTCAATGTGTGCTCCAGAACGCTAATGTTACATAACAAACATTTGCATCATGCGCAGAGGGATCGATGATATTGGCATCTCAGTACACATGTGCAGGCTCTTGCAAGTCCTATCCGTCTATGGAAATGAACAAAGGGTCCACATTTTGTTTCTCTTTCTGACTCTTAGGACCTGATATTCAAAACCACAAATCAAGCAAAATCTTTGGGATTTTTTTTAGTCCTTGTATTGTAATGTAGGAGTCTCTGTTTAACATTACAAAGTAACATAAACATGTCTCAACATGCAACAAACCACAGCAATGTCTTCTTTCCTTACAAAACGGGTCCTAGAAAAATCTGGTGCTGATCTCACTGGACATGGTCACTTACAAATTAGCAAAATGACACAACAGGGAATGGTGTACCCCAGAAGCAAGTACCCAACTTTGAAGAGAAGGGCCTAGGATCAAGAAAAATCTCTTCAGTGAGACTGCCTGACAACTCTCTCTGTGGGCCTGGTCAGTGAGTTGCAGCCATAACTGCTTATTTTTCTTATATTGGGGCTCATCAGTGGGGTGCACTGGAATTTTGTTGACGCATTTAAGCAAAGAGTCCATGTTTGGTTTCCCTTCTTACTCTAAGCAATACCCCAGAGTAATTTACATACATACAAAAAAAAAAAGAGTGGGAGACACATTCAACTGAGAATTAACATCAGGTGGAAAATTCCTTTGCTCTTTTGACTGGCCAGTGCCACTCAGGGTGATGTTTCTTTTAGCTCACTTTCACAGAGGATAAAAACAACCTAAAAACTCAAAGCAATTCTTTACTTCACAAGATAAAGTTTCAAACCACAAATTTCAGACATTACAGAGTAGTTAATATACAAAACTGAGAATGAAACTCAGGTGGAAAAAACTTCCTTGCTTGTTCAACAAGCCAGTGGAACCCAAGGTGCAATCTGTTTTAGCTCACTATAGCCACATTTACATAGCTGTCATTAATAAATTATCATCTGCTGTAAATCATTAATTTCTTCCTGTATCTTCATTCAGGAGTTTACATTGACCCAATATTCTTAATTTGTGCTTCCTAGATCTTGACCACACTATTTGCATCTTCCATTGAGATAATTAGTACTGCATTTACACTATAGAAAGTAAAATGTTACCCCTAAAGAACATCAACCACAACTTAAAGCTCACAAAATGAGACATTAAGGCAAAAAGAGAAGGCAAAATGTTGCGAATGTGTACCAGAAATTAAATTCCTTTGTACAGAGTCTAAGAAAAAAGTAATTTACATTTTTGTGTAAAATTAAACTTTTGCAATCTGAATCCATCTTGAGAAGCGTTTAACAATCTCAATATCATTTGCATGTTTGCACAATGATTATATTCATTTTGTTAAATTTTTTCTATCATTGTTTGAAAAAATAATGTTCCTGTTCTGTCAAGGTTTTAATCTAACACCAGGATGAACAGTGCAGGAAATAATTTTCCCATTAAAGAATGTGGCCATGAGGTATACCCTGGGGGAAGAGGAGGAGTCTGTGCATAGAGCAGGTGTCTCTCCCCTGCAGGTACTCCAGAGGCGGTTTTTCGCGCCAGGTGTCTCCGTTAAGAGAAGGACTGCAGCCAGTTTTTGTATACCACCTGGTTTATTCCCCCTACAGCGTATATTGCCAACAATGCTGAAACAAAGATTCTATCTGCCCGGAGCTAGATTCAGGTGGCTGTATGAATAAAGCTCCCTTTAAGGCTAAAAAGACCCACTTAAATAATTCCCCCCTCTCGTATTGGGAGTACGGGGTGGACAGCCAGCTCAGCTTACATCTAAGCCTTGGCGGAGCTGATACCGATTTACCACTCACCCCAATATTAAAATAATAACTACCCTGTCACCAGCGCTCCCCTCCTCACCCACCGGTGCTGTGTGTGAGGAGGTGGTAAACGCAATTTCCTTGCTGGGTTACTTGTTCTATTTTACCCGGCCAGTCAGCAGTTAGAGGCGCAAAAGAATATGATATACTAAGAAGCCAGAATACCCAGCCATGCTCCCAAATCAGCAGCTAAAGACTAACCGCAGGCCTGGTTCCTTGACCGCTTCCCCCACCCAGCGGTGCTGCGTGTGGGGGTTGGCGGTGTGGTGACCTTCAGAGGAATTGCTGCGGGGGAGTCGACACAGTGGCCTGTCACTTACCCGGCATGTTGACGGAGGGAGGAGCGATACGGCTACACGAAGCGAGCTCAGGAGAGGCGCGAGTGCCGGAGTTAGCCAGCTGTGGGGCCAGGAGACTGGTGGACCCCATAGGAGGTGTGCTGTTACCGCTGCCCAAGAGCGCCGAGACACTCAGCTCTGAGAATAACCTAAAGTGCTAAATCATCGCACTGCTACTGGCAGGGACTGAGAGAAAAAAACATTGCTGGAGGGGGTGAGTGGAATTTTTGCAATGAACATTGTTATGCTTCTCTGGATGTTATATAATAGATAGAAGATTCTCAGCTCAAGCCTATGCTAAACAGAACAGGGTTACAATTTATTGGAGGTTAATGGTTGTACAATCCCAATAACTAAGATATTTATATTTATATCATCACTACACGAATTGGGGTATATTGTAACTCTACAAAATTACATATAACTTTTGCCATAATACTACAGAAGCAAGGAAAGAACGAAAGAAGAGGGCAGAGGAAAAGGAGAATACTTTTGAATAATCGCAGAGACTTTTTGAGTTCTCAACAGTTTAATCCACCTGTTTACTTTTTATTTTGTTTTTTCCCAAAATCGGCTCTCTATTACGTAGTATTAAGGTACCTGAATGTGTATACTAAAGGTTGACATCTGCTAGCCATAATTACAGTACTACCTTCTGTTTTTGATTTTTTTTAAATGCTATATTAGTAGGTTTTGTTATAGCAGGAATATCAGCAACTGTGTCAATGATATGTACATATAATGATATATTTCTCTGATCCATGTTATGTCTAGTATTTTCTCAATTGATCAACAAATAGATATAATTAAGGATACAGTAATGATATATTGATCCTTATGGTGTATTTGATTAACTGGATGATGTCAGCTGGCTTTCCTTAAGAATAGCTAATACCTGAGCAGGTACAATCCACTAAGAGGTTAATATTTGTCTCTTCTTGGCAAATTAATATAGTGCTAATTGAGATTGATGAGAAAGGGGAAAGTGAAATGTAATTCTCATAGGCTCAGACTGGGAATTAATCTTGCAATAAGAAGGTAAATATAAGAGCGAAAATAGGGAGGACTCCACATTTTATTAAACTCTATAAGAATCTAAAGTCTTGACATATTCTTATACGGAGCTTATAAATGATAAGTTAATGTGGTTGAGTGTATAAAAGCGATAATTAGGAGTCCCCCCGCAGCTTCCTAACTTTTTAAATCCTTATAATAAAAGTAGGTGGCTTAATAATTAAGGCCAAAAAAGAGGGCTTAAAATTCTTGTGTTGACAAAATCTCACCCCTACTGGTCGCCATCACTTGAGTATATAATTTTGGTTGTCACTTGTTTTTTTTAGTACTTTTGTTAGTTCACCTTCACGATTATTTTTCACTTTTCACGGTAGTCTTCACTTTCATCTTATGGGGTACCACACCGTGGCTTAAAACTCACATTATCGCGTCTATTCACCCCTCTCCTCTTTTTTTTTTTTTCCCCCTATTATTATTCTTTGCCCTCCCTAAAGGGGCTCTTCTTCACTAACTCACAGGCCTCACAACTGCGTCCTTGATTAATGGATAAATATGTTCACTCACCCCACTATCACTCTTAAACACAACTAAGGCATGGCGTCTAAGAATAGGGAACGTAGGAATAAGAATTCTATAGAAGCCGCAGCAGAAAATTCAAATGAAGTCACCGCATTAAAAATTCAAAAATCAACAGTATCACAAGATAACCAAGATCTGGTAGCCAATATTTTAGAAGCAATTTCCCCTAAATTCGACATTCTAAAGAACGAGTTGAAACATGATTTCTCTCTATTAATGACAGAAGTGAGACAATATTCTAGGAGACTCCAAGAAGTGGAGCAACGAATCTCAGATTTGGAAGATATAACAAACTCTCATATACCTCAGATTGAGGGCAATCAAAGCGAAATTTTAAAATTACAAGCAAAAATAGATGACTTAGAAAATAGGTCAAGAAGAAATAATCTCAGAATTATCGGATTTCCAGACCCCTATAAACAGGAGGATTTTATTAAAGTCATGATAACCAATCTACCTCAAATTCTCAAAATTCCAGAACCTCAGTCACCTGTCTTAATTGAGAGAGTCCACAGATTGGGGAGAGCTACAGATAGTCCTGATATTCCTTCCAAACCCAGACCAATTATTGCAAAGTTCTTAATTTTCCAGGATAAAATACTTTACCTGCAATATTTCCGTAAAAATCAACCTATTATGTATAATGGTAATAAAATCCTTCTTTTTTGGGACTTCTCTATAGAGACCTCTCAGAAAAGGAGGGAGCTCTCCCCGGTCTGTGGCAAGATGCTAAAAGCAGGATGGCAAGCTACTGTCATCTATCCAGCTAGACTTAGATTGTTTTTAGGGGATCAAACGTTTTTTTTTTTTACTCAGCAGAAGAGGCGGAGAAAAAGTTAATAGAACAGGGGATAAATTGATAGTTCCTTTTTTTCTTCTTTTTTTTTCCCCCTGTATATAGAGTATGTTGGTATTAAATAACAGGTGTACAATGCACTGGGGAATGTATCCCCTGTTTTATTACATGAAATATGCTGTATTTTTTATTTTTATTTTTTTTCTCTCTCTTCTTTCATTGCCCTCCCCTTGCCAGCCTCCCTTGCTTCTTCTCTCTCTCCCCCTCCTCCCCCCCTCCCCCTTTTTTTTTTGGGGTGGGGGCCTTTCACAGATAACAGTAAATGAATAATACAATTAGAATCACGTCCTGGAATATAGGGGGTATAACCTCCCCAATTAAACGAAAAATGATCTTAGCCCATCTCAAGAAACTTGATACATCCATAGCATTGTTACAGGAAACACACTTAAATACAGAGGAGTCCTTGAAATTAAAATTTTCGTGGGTAGCAGAGGTAATATTTGCTCTGTCACTAAAGAGGAAAAAAGGAGTTGCTATTCTGCTAGGCAAAAAGTTGCCCTTTGAGATAGTAGATACAATAATAGATCCAGATAGCAGATATATAATATTAAAGATGAAAATTTCGAATGCAGTATATACCATCTGCAATCTTTATGCCCCTAATGTAATTGACCAACGATTCTGGGACTCGCTCCAATCCAAAATTCTGCAGGTGGCAGAGGGTTATGTGGTGATAGCAGGAGACTTCAATATGGCTCCACGAACCCCTTGGATAGATTTAGACATGGGACTACACAAAGAAAGACTAAAAAAGACAACTTAGAAGCAAAACTGTTTAACACCATTTTTCAAAATCTCGCAGTAAGAGATGTGTGGAGGGCTCAGAACCCAGATTATAAAGGATACACTTGCTATTCAAAGGCGTCTAAATCTCTCTCGAGAATAGATCTCATTTTAATAAACGACAAGCTATATTATATGGGAGTCAAGGCAGCAATCACGGAAATATGCATTTCAGATCATGCCCCCATAACTCTAGACATTCCAATTCAAAAGAGTCGTTCAATAGGATCACGTTTTTTCTACCCAAAATATTTAAGAAATAATCTGAAATATAAAAATTGGCTAAAAAATAAAATGGAAGAATTTTTTAATTTAAATGAAGGTTCAGTGCCTAGCCCATCGGTTATCTGGGAAACAGCGAAAGCTGTGTTAAGGGGAGATATTATTTCTTATACCGCAAAAATTAAACAAGATTCACGCCTAAAGGAAAAACAATTACTAAATTCTGTTGCGAATGCATATAACAGATACTTGATGTCCCCGATAGAGGAAAACTGGAAAAAATATGTCAAAGTAAAAGAGGAACAAGATACTTTTATAATCTCTCAGACAACACAAACAGAACTGAAATATCAATCGAGATTCTACAAGTATGGCAACAAATCAGGCAGATTATTGTCTAAACTGGTGAAAAATTCTAGACATTCTAATATAATTGAATGTTTACAGGTTCATGGAATCGACTTACCACAACGGAGAAAATTTCAGAATCTTTTTCGCAATACTACAAAGCCATATACTCTACCTCTACTTCTGAGGCGGGTGCACAGGATAAATTCTGGAAAGATGTACCCATTACAAATTGTGATCCTGAATTTAAAGCTAAGTTAAATGCTCCAATAACCGAGCTAGAAGTATTGCAAACAATTAGAGCACTAAAAACCGAGAAAGCCCCAGGCCCCGATGCAATTCCAAATGAATTCTATAAAAGTTTAGAAACATCAATTACCCCTTATCTAACTAAACTTTTTAACTATTTTTTTTATGGAAGATGTTCAAATTCCATTAAACTTTGTAGAATCTCATACTACTCTTATACTTAAACCAGGAAAAAATCCACAATATCGGGAATCATATAGACCTATTGCATTATTAAATTCTGACTACAAGATATTTTCTTCTATTTTAGCTAAAAGATTACAAAAGGGGTTATCTGAGATCATCCATAGTGACCAGACGGGATTCCTATTTAAACGCAGCTCAGCAGCTAAAATAAGACTACTCCTTCTGATTGTTGATTACTTCAACAATTCAGAAGAAAGATTACCTACAAGTTACCCAGACACGGCTGTGTTAGCTATTGACGCTGAGAAAGTGTTTGATAGGGTCCATCATGAACATCTACTCGACACACTAGAACGCTTTGGATTAGGGAATAAATTAATTAACTTAGTTAATAAAATTTGTTCACAAGCATCTACAAATTTAGTCATTAATGGGTTAACATCTGATAAAATAAGGTTAAAAAAAAGGGACACGGCAGGGGTGCCCGCTATCACCCTTATTATTTGACCTAGCAATAGAGCCGCTAGCTATCAAAATTAGACAACAAATTGATGGTATTAAAATTCTTAATAGGGAAGTTAAGGTGGCCCTATACGCAGACGATCTCTTGGTGTATATTTCAAATACCTTGGTTAACATTCCAAAACTATTGGGAATAATTGAGTCATTTGGTCATTTTTCAGGTTACAAAATGAATAATATGAAATCAGAATTATTATGGCTAAGAATGAAAGAAAACTCATATACAGATAATCCTTTTAAGGTTGTGACTGATTCGTTTAGATATCTAGGAATATTGATCTCTTTTCATCCTCAGGAATGGTATTCTCTAAATATAACACCAATTCTCTTGCAAGCTACTACGCAGATGAGAAATTGGCAGAACCTACCTCTTTCATTAGCTGGACGTATCGCTCTGTTTAAAATGGTGATTCTGCCTAAGATCTGTTACATACTTCAAAATCTTCCTATTATACTAAAATCATATGACCTCAAGAAATTTAATACTGCACTGCGTAAATTCATATGGCAATTAAAAAAAACCAGAATATCCTTGCAAAGATTATATTTACCTAGACAACTGGCGGGCTTAACATTGCCCAATATATATCTCTATAATTTAACGTTCTTAGGGCGAGTCGCAGCAGATTGGATTGCGGGGTCAAATCATTTCTCAGATCATGACCTTGAAGCTAGCATGGTATACCCCTTATTGCCTACATCCTTGCTTCATATTCCTCTTCAATCAATTCCTAAGCAAGTGAAAAATTTTAAAACTATATATACGATAATTGCTGCCTGGGGTAAAATAGGCACATATCTCGAAGTTGATACTGATATACCCAGATTTAAAATCTTTCTAGGGAATTCAGAATTTCAGGAGGGATCTCAGTCGGTAAAACTGCGACAATGGAATGATCAAGGATTACATCTGGTCTCACAATTCCTTAATTCAGAGACAGGCAATATCAAATCATTCGAGGAACTGAAACACGAATTTAACCTGAGTAATCAGGATTTTTTTTTTATCTTCAAGCTAGACATTACACTTTACAGCTAGTAAATAAGTTCCCTTGGAGATGGTCCTGGGGAAAATTGGAAAACTGGATAGCTTTGACCAGGGCAGGTCATTTTTCTATGTCACCCTGGTACACTCTTATGGTTTCATTTAAAGGAAATGTGAACTTAGAGAGGTTAGCTCATAAGTGGGCAACTCTCAGTAATACCAATATAGAGGGAGATGTACATGTGGCTAGATCTATAAGATCAGTAAATGATTCTACGCTTGCAGAGACTTGGAGAGAGCCCCATATAAAACTATTATATCAAACCTATTTCACCCCTGATAGAGGTTATAGATGGTATAATGTAGACTTCAATAAATGCCCAAAATGTAGTTTACCAGCAGCAGATTTAATTCACATGGTATGGAATTGTTCTAGACTTAAACAATTCTGGTGCAAAGTAGAATTTTGGTTACTTAAGGTGATGAAGATTACTCCCTTCAAACTTTCACTAACTACGATTATCTTCTTGTCGAACAACAACAGGGACTTCACTGATTCTAAAATAGTAAACTTCACTATTCTGGCAGCTAGAAATCTGATTTTTAAGAATTGGAAGAATAAGTTTGGCCCTTCAATTGCAGAGCTTAGGAATTATCTCAAAAAACAATGTTTAATTGAACAAAAAGCCACAGATCTATGCTCAGAATGAGAAATAGTAGCTTTTTTCAGTAAATGGGCTAAATTTATTAGGATGTTTCCACCCTCTGAAATAGATAATTTAATCTTTCCATTCAGACTTGGTTCTGTTGGATATCTGGTGAGGGAGGGCCGGAGCCGGGGGGGGGGGGATGTGAGAGTTTCTTGCTTGTTTTATTTTGTTGTGTTTTGTTTTATTTTGTTTTTTTCTTGGAATGTTTTGTTTGGTTTTGTTCTGTTATGTTTTGTTGTTATGCTGGTTGGCTTAGAATTTAATGAGCCGTAATCATGTATGATAAACTGAGTTGGTTTTGGATATTGAAACTGCATGTAAAACTCTCTGGACAATGATAACTCCTGAGAAAAATTGATCGCATATAGTCTTAGAGGAGCCTTACTAATGTATGATAAATTGAGTTGGGTTCTGATGTTAAAAGTGCATGTAAAATTCTATTGACAATGTTGTTTCTGGAGAAACATTTAGGTAATGCTGATGCAAAATAAAAAATTATTTAAAAAAAGAAAAAAGAATGTGGCCATAATTATTCTCATCTTCTTAAATTGGATTTGCACTGTAAATTGTAAAACTGCAGAGCTCTCTGTACAGTCCACATAATCAAAAATTTAGATATGAAAAAAAAAAAAAAATTCCAACCGTACTCTCACCATACAGAACAGGCTTTCTCTTTGACACATTTTATAACTTAAGAAGATCATGCTTTTGAACAAACAAGACTGAAAGACAATAAAAAACTCCCAATCACAATGATACAATGTGCATTTATTTGAGTAGAGGCTCATGGGATCTGCTACATGCAAATCAGTTACATAGCTATACCCAAAGTCCCGTAAAGAGGTCTACCCATTTTTTCCAAGAGTTTACAAAAAACACACACACTATTGTTTACAACCTTGTTTATTACAATTTTAATAAAAATATGCACTTTTTATACTTTTTGAAGTACAGTTCTCCCGAGTTATGATATATACATAAAATAATGGTATAGTTTGAATCTGCTTGGTGTGCTGAAAAAACTATAAATATATATGTGGGGGGGGGGGGTTCACTGTAAATGACCAACTATAAGGGTTGAATATGTGCAGCATCTAGAAACTAAAAAAATAAATTATAATTAAGATAGACAATTTTAAAATATTTGCTTCCTTCCCTTATTATCCTTAGTATCCTTTGTTAAAAAAAAAACATGTATAGGCAGTTACTTTGCCCAAAGGACCTTAAAAATTAACTGCTGATCTGTAACAACATATATTGCAACTAAAAAATTGCAGGCCAAGGGGCATATTTAAGAAGGAGCGAGTGGACCTGAACCGATATTGCGGATCATGTCCGCCACACATCGATAAATGCTGACGGCATAATCTCTGCATTTATCATTGCACCAGCAGTTCTGGTGAACTGCTGGTGCAATGCCGCCCCTTGCAGATTTGCGGCCGCTAGCAGGGGGTGTCAATCAACCCGATCGTATTCGATCGGGTTGATTTCTGACAATGTCTCTCTGCCTCCTCAGAGCAGGCGGACAGGTTATGGAGCAGCGGTCTTTAGACCGCTGCTTCACAACTTATGTTTCTGGCGAGCCTGAAGGCTCGCCAGAAACACGGGGCATCAAGCTCCATTCGGAGCTTGATCATTCAGCCCCCAAAAGTATATTAAATGAATTAATTAATTAAATGGACAAATACTTCTCCAACTCCATCTGTTTAAAATTTCACAGTTCATAACAATAGAACATAGGTTATATTTGCAGGATTGTTTAACTTTTTTTCAGATTATTTCCAGGTTAAATGCAATATTCATTTAACTTATCGAAAGATTAAAGTGAACCAGAGAACTCTGGGTAATATAAAAAATATTTGCTTTAGTGCAAGATGGTGAATATCACATTTGCATATCTCACCCAGGGTTCTCTGGTTCACTTTAATCTCACCATAAGTTAAAAGAATATTGTATTTCTTTGGACAAAGTATCTCATAACGTTAAAAAGTGCCTATATGGATTATTGTGTAACCAATAATAATAAATATGTAAATATCAGTCCCACTTACTAGCTACAGACTAAACAAAAACAATGAAATCTTGCATAGTCAAAACTAAGGCGCCAATTTATCATAGTGTGAGCGGACATGATACGATATAGCATACGCTGTCAGCATTTATCACTGCACAAGCAGTTCTTGTGAACTGCTTGTGCAATGCCGCCCCCTGCAGATTTGCGGCCAATCTGCCGCTAGCAGGGGGTGTCAATCAGCATGATCGTATAGGATCGTGCGGATTGAAGACGCAGTCTCAGAGGCAGCGGACAAGTTATGCAGCAGCGGTCTGTAGACCGCTGCCTCATAACTTCTGAGTCCAGCAAGCCTGAAGGCTCGCGCGGAAACAGGGGCATCAAGCTCCATTCAGAGCTTGATAATTCGGCCCCTGAGAGGAAAATTACCAATTTGCGTTTAATACCATTTTTTTCCCAGCTTGTAAAACAGAATACAAAAATGTGTAAATTGGGTGTAAAACATTAGTGCTTAACATCTCACGATTATCAGCAACAATGTAAGCACAACCTATGCATTTCACAGAGGCAGAATATCCTGTAATATTTTAATCTGATGCTGACAAAAAAAAAAAAGGTTCCCCCATCAATCTCTGGCAACTCCTCTTTTTATGAGTTATAGCAGCTAACCCCAGACATACATTTCAGCCTCTCTGGCCCTCTTCAGGGAAACACAGTTGTACTTATATACAGTATATATATTGTACTTATATACAGTGAGTAAGGAATCTATTTCTGGTTTTCCCCTTCTTACTCATAGGGAAAACCCAGAATAATTTATATTCAATTAAGTAAAAAAGATAAACACTCTCAATAGAGAATTAACATCAGCTTTAAACAAAATCCTTTTTTTTTTTTTTTTTTTTTACAGGCATGGGGCACGCATTGTGCTGTCTGTTTAAGCTAATGATGCCTTTCTCAGTCTGCCAAAAAGCCGAACTCTGAAATATCAGGCAATTCTTTCATGAAGGAGAGAAAGCAACAAACCACAGACACACATTTCAGCTTCTATAGGCCATGTCAATTTGATACCTTTACATCCCTGCCGATAAGATGACCAGATCTTTCAGACCCCAATTCAGGAAACGTCAAACTCAAATTCAGGACCCCTCATAACTTTTGAAGAGGTGTTAAAAAAAATGTTTTTTTTGTTTTGTTTTTAATGTATACAGTCATGTAAAAAATAGCTTATCTACAACGAATTGCTAAAATACAACTGTTATTCTTACTTTATAACAAAGAAGAGCTGCTGTATTTTTTAAAGCTATGAATATTTCTAAGGAGGCATTTTCTCATCAAAAACATCATAAAAACTCAATATAAGATATAAGTTTACCTTAGTCACTAACATTGTCCTCAGAGGGCCAGATTACAAGTGGCATGCTATTTATTTACGGGAGTCGCAATAAGCAACATCGCTACCTCACTAACATGTGTGGATATTACAATTGAAAGTAAAGTTCATTTGAACGCAAGCCAAATTTGCGCTCGTCGGTGAACGTTACTGAAGACCTTGCGTAAAGGCTAAGGGGTATATTTATTAATGTGCGAGCGGACATGATACATTGCACAATCAATTCTTGTGAACTGCTGGTGCAATGCCGCCCCCTGCAGATTTGCAGCCAATCGGCTGCTAGCAGGGGGTGTTAATCAACCCGATCGTATTCGATCGGGTTGATTTATGTCCGCGGCCTCAGAGCAGGCGGACCAGTTATGGAGCAGTGGTCTTTAGACAAGGTGTTTGAATGGAAAGGGCTATATTGTATACATGTATTTCTGAATATGTGTATCGATGTTTGTGTGTGTATGTATTTATGTATTTATAAATGTCTATGGGGCATATTTATCTAGACCGCTGCTCAATAACCTGTCCGCCTGCTCTGAGGTGGCAAACATCATCAAAAATCAACCCGATCCAATACGATCGGGTTGATTGACACCCCTTGCTGGCGGCCGATAATCTGCAGTGGGCGGCATTGCACCAGCAGTTCACAATTTATCGATGTGCAGCGGACATGATCCACAATATCGGATCATGTTCGCTCGCACCTTATTAAATATGCCCCTATGTGTATACATACAGAAATATACATATAATGTAAGGGATGCTGTGTCTTTAAGTGCCTACAAACCTTATTGGTTACTCCGCCTTTAAATAGGTTAAACAGCTAAGCAACATTGCTTAGTTATTCTAATTGTTTCCTGTGTGAACACCTGAGAACCAAGCCACTTCCTAAACACTTGAGAAAGGATCTCATTCCTCCTCTCCGGATCTTGTACTTCTAAAGCTAAATAATTTGATTTGGATTCCCAGCTATTTGACACACCATTCCTCAACACTTCAAACAGTAGTTCAGTACCTGGCATTCCTGCTCATCTACAAGGTAAAACAATTGCAATTTATCAAAACACTGTTTACCTTTCAATTCCTCTCGCATCCAGTCAGGACTACATTACCCAGAAGCACTTACCTCAACATTGCGGTTACTTCCTGTTTGGCGAAAAGCAGCAGCAAACAGATCTCTCTCACTCTCAAACCGCAACTGACTCCTAACACCAGTTCAAAGATAATAAGGTACCAGAACTGTAGCAGCATATTAAGCTTTTCTTTGCATAAACTTATGTTGAATAATCAGTTTATCCTGTAGACCGTTTATTAAAAATAAAACAGGAAAACTTAATTACTTCAATAGCTGTTCATATGGTTCCTTCCTTTGCTTACATAAAACAGATATTAACCATTGATTGTCTAAACTTCTAGAATCCAAATAAGAACTATTGGTTATCTAATACAAATCATTCTATATAAACTATAACCACTAAATCTGTGATTGCCTTACTAAATTAGGGTAATTGAATTCTGTGGTGAAACAAACCTATTTTCAAACACTGTTAGTGCTTTCCTTAAAAAGAGATTACAAAACAATTCCTCTTTGAGCAAGCTGGTTAATTAAAATTCTAACCACCTTCTGTATCTGTAAATTGAGTTCCTAAATGGACTGTCCTTACATAATAACTAAGCCATAAAAAATGGAACCAACAGATATTCCCCAAATTGTGTATAATCTTTCACAGAAAGTGGATCAGTTAACACAAGCTGTCCACGATGTTCAGATTGAAAGTCAATCCCTAAGATCTATTATAAGGGATTCCATATCACACAGAACAACATCACATGACACCAATCCAGAACAACAGGTTATGTTGCCAGAACCATTTTCAGGTAACCGAAAGCTTTATCGGCAATTTAAAAACTCCTGCAACCTCCTCTTTCAATTAAAACCTAGAACCTACCCTACAGAAAGGGTAAAGGTTTTAAGTGTTATTTCCTTTTTAAAGGGTGAACCTCTTTCATGGGCAGATAACTTATGTGAATCTGAGGATCCCTTTTTGGGGTCAATTGATGAATTCTTTGAAGCCCTTGATGATTTGTATCAGGATAAGGACGTACAACTCACAGCTGAATCCTCAATGAGAAGTCTGAAGCAAGGCAAAAGGCCTGTTGAGGATTACGTGGCCGATTTCAAGTTGTACGCATCTGATTCTCAATGGAGCCAAGTAGCTCTCCGAAACCAATTCAGACTTGGACTGGCTGACAGTTTAAAGGATGAGCTTTCCAGAGTAGAACTACCGAAAACCTTGGATGCCTTAATGAGAACAGCCACTCTACTTGACCGCAGATTGCGTGAAAGGCGTGCTGAACGCTACAATACCGATTCTCATCCCAAGCTTTTTTCCGCCCATGAGGCCAGTCCATCCACAAAACTTACTGAACAACCCATGGAGATTGGAATAGCTCGAGGACCATTAACACCAGAGGAAAGACTCCTTAGACGAGTAAAATCCTTATGCATGTATTGTGCAAATCCCTTGCACACCGTACAAGACTGCCCTATACTCCTAAAGAACAAAAGAAGTAAGTTTGGTTTTTCTTGTATATCGATACCTAAAACAAACGATCCTTCTTTTCTCACTTTATCTCTTTCCCTACAGTGGGACCAAAAGCAACTGACGGTTGATGGAATAGTAGACTCCGGAGCATACGGCAATTTTGTTGACTTACAAATTGTTAAAATTAATAAAATACCCCTTATTCGCAAAAGCAAACCGATTTGTGTCCGTGTGATTGATGGTTCACCCATAACTCATCACACCATACCACTACGCATGTCAGTTTTAGGTCATACTGAGTTGTTATCTTTTGATGTCCTACCATCACCTAACTACAAAATTGTTCTAGGTATAAATTGGTTACAGTTACACAACCCACATATTCAATGGTTACCCTCAAAAATTAAATTTAACTCACAATACTGTTCGGAATATTGTTCCATCAATAAATTGGTTCTACATTCAGACCCATTAGAAGCAAAATTAACATTGGAAACCTTACCCACAGAGTATTCTGATTTTTTAGACGTTTTTAGTAAAACTGAAGCCGAGAATCTTCCTCCCCACAGACAGTATGACTGTCCTATTGATTTACAACCAGGAGCAGCTATCCCTTTTGCTCACCTGTACCCACTAAGCCAGCCTGAACTCGAACATCTAAAGTCATATCTTAGAAAAGGTTTCATCAGACCATCAACCTCCCCTGCAGGAGCCGGCATATTTTTCGTCCGAAATAAGGATTCTACTATCAGACCCATTATAGATTACAGACAACTTAATAAGGTTACAATTAAAAATCGTTATCCTCTTCCGCTAATACCGGAACTCATCGAGAGGTTGTCCGAAGCCAAAATATACACCAAATTGGACTTACGCGGTGCATATAACCTCATCAGAATCAAGGAGGGTCATGAGTGGCTCACCGCATTTAGAACCAGGTACGGTTTATATGAGTACCTGGTTATGCCTTTTGGATTGTGCAATGCACCTGCCACATTTCAGCACTTCATAAATGAAGTATTTCATGACCTACTAGACACGAGCGTTGTTATTTATCTTGACGACATCTTAATCTATTCCAAGTCACCAAGGCCTAGATTTGGAGTTTGGCATTAGCCGTGAAAACCAGCGTTAGAGGCCCCTAACGCTGGTTTCTTACGGACTCTGGTATTTAGAGTTCAGTTACCGACACTCAAAAATCACCCAACGCTCAAATTTCTACCGACACCTCAGACCCAGTAGTAAACATATACCGACAAAATAAACATTCACGAATCACAGAACAAATATTACACAAAGTACACTTACACTCATACAAACACTACACTATATTTATTTTTATGATTTAATAATTTTTCATCAAAATACAAAGGATCAAAGTTGCGAGATCTCGGGTGTTAGAAAAAAAACTACACAAATCCATTTTCCCATTGACTTACATTGACACACGGGAAAAGACCCTCATATACCTACATCTAACTAATAAGATTATCACAAATATACACTCATCGATGCATACAAACAATATACACCACATGACATACAAAAAATATTTATTTATTACAAAAAGAACACGATTTAGTTACTTTTTCACACAAGCTCATGACGTCACTCACTTTACGAGGAAAACCAGTCTTTGAAAAAAAAATTTACAAAATTTTAGAGCCTCCATTGACTTCTATTGGGAAGACGTGCTCGTGCACGCGAAACCCACATTTCCCTAACGCACGCAAATAGCGTAGACCGAAAAACTCCAAATACCAGCGCTAGAAAATACATGCTTTTATGCGTTAGACCCAGCTATGATAAATAGATCAAGAAATGACTATTTCCCTATGGTGGATTTATGGATTGTACTTATTGAATATTCACAACACCATTAAATTGTTTCAGACTGGGGGCGGAGCCAACTGACAAGGAGAACAGACGTGTGTCCATAGAGCTCCCATACTATAATTAATTAAAGATGTGCATGAATATGATTCTCAGGTGATCTAAGCTTATAAACACTGTAGAACTCAAGGGTAATTATACCGGTGTACTGACTTGCTAACAAATCTTTAATCGGTGGCATATTACTTCATTTTAGCCGCATCAAGCTCTTGAGGCCTGGTATATCTGCCGGATCAGTTAGAATATAAACCCTGCCACAGATTCAGAAGACCCTCACCTTGATACTACTGAGATGGACCCGGAGACCGCACTGCACAAGTTTGAGGACCGCTGCTATGAGATCTTAGAGGATCACTTCTCAGAGATGAGAAATCTACTTATGCAGCTACGTGACCTGTTCTTTGTCCCACATAGGAGGCAAGATGGCGGCGATAAGCTCCGACCCTCTAATGCGGTCTGTCTCCGGTCCCTAAGTGATCCGGAACTAACAGCGCTCCCGACAACCACAGTTACTCTGACCGAAATATACAAGCAGCATTGCAATACAAGCTGCGAGAAGCTGCAGGTTAACCTTAGTGAGCTGAGACCTGAGTCTAACATCCTAGCAGACACGCCGGTTGAGGATCCGGAACTAAGCACTAACATGGAAGACAGAGAGGAATCGACATCACATAAGCAGACTTGTGAAGCGGGGGTAGATCCATTACCCCCGAGATGGTCAGATGCCTACACTCATCAAACCTCATGTCGTAGAGGGGTTGTGTCGGCCCCTTCTTCATGGTCCAGGGTACTGTTTGTTTCAGTACAGCTATCAGAGGCTAGAACTGCATCGGTCACTGGTGTTGGTTAAGGGACAGTTTCTCCAGGAGTCCATAGCAGCTTGGATCGCCTTAGGTGACCAGAGAAATAAAGATTCAAGTTGCCTTAAGACACCCCGTGCACACAACTTTGACATATACACTCTAGCGAAGTTCCTGTGAAGTCCTTGTCCATTACCATGTTTGCCGGGGTCAGAATGTGCCCTAGAAGTTATTCATAGGTTTTGCAAGATATTTACTGTAATAATATAGGATATAATCATTCCCCTAGTCAGTTTGGGTCTTTTATTCCGATTTGGACTGTTTATTTGTTTATCTGTTGGTCACTCGACACACTAGATCTCTGTTTCACAGTTTCTCTAACTTTAACGATATTGATATGCACACTACAAATGGTATCTTTTTCTTAGATCCTTAAACTTTAACTCCCCCTTAGAAATTCTGTACACCACTGTCTCAGCAGTTTCCAGATACACAGCAATAGCATTGGCTAAATAAAACACTATGGTTAACTATTATCTAGATTAGGCTCTTTCAGAGACTGATGTATTTTTAATATATATGGCCCTTTTGCTGCTGCCAACTTGTGCTGTGGGGTATACAATTGCATATATTTCTCATACACCAAAGTTCCCTAATATTCTGTAAAGATGCAACTATCCTATTTATACAGTGCTGTTTCATTAGTTTCTATATATTTCTATTGTCACTTGATGATCATAATTTATGTGTTTTATAACTATAGCCCATTCACTCTGCAAATAGGAACATATAGCTCTAGGTAGGGGATAATTTTTATAAACATCTGTTATTATTTTCATGTTAGCTTGGAATATATCGTTTAGTCTATATTACATCCCCAACTTGCTTGAGTCTTTTTGAAAGTTAGTGGAGGGTGGATCTCTCAGTTTTACTATGTTTTAAATATTGAGCTGTGAAATGTTTGTTCTATAGTTGACAGATTTTACTGTTTCCGATTTCCTTAAGTATTTTATACTGTTAAATATCTTCTCATATTCCAACTTCATCTACGGGGAGATGGGTTCCTATTTGGTTTTTGCGTAAGAGTATGCTTTTCTCATGATAGCTTGAACCTGTGACATCTTCAACTGACTAGGTTCAAATTAAGAAATAGCCTTCACGCCCTAGCTAAATTAGTGCCTAGTGGCATTCCCCTGACTAAATATTATTGTCGCACATATTGTATTCATTTTAACGCAGCGCGCTTTGTATTTAAGTACCCACCCACTCATTCATTTTAAATCCCTCCAGAGCAACTTCTTCTCCATACAAAGCACCCTACATGTTTGCTGCTGACTGTATGTGTAATCTTATATTATATCACATCTATGTCATTAAAGTTGCATAGTCGCCCATATTCTCATGATAACCACCTCTTCAGTCATTGTAAACAAAGCTCTTCACCCCTATTTACAACGTAACTAAACCTCAGAGACCTAAACATGTCCATGAGTGTAACACTTTATCTAGCTCCGCCCCCCTTATCCTCGCCCTCCCCCTTACCTTATTTTAAGCGGCTCTTGCCCGCTGTACCCCCCACCCACTTTCTTGCTAGCTAGCTAAGCTCACTATCTATACGCATTAAACTTAATATGAGGAAACTATATATTAACTATTTCTTCTTAGAAATCACAAGATAGGTTCCTACTAATCTGCTAATAAGTAAGCCTTTTCCATTATACTTGAAAATTTTTATTATACCTGAGCTTTAGCTACCATAACCTATTATATATTAAAAATGAGGTTACTAGTAATACAACTCAACACTGTGTAACACATTGTTCATAGTCTTCCTATGTAGCTTTACTTATGAAGTACAATCTATTAACTTGGGTTCATCTTGCAGCATAGTTTGAAAACGGATTCCTCATGTTAATGTGTACCAATGTGCTGCCTATGCTACATAAGTTGTTGATCCATATTGTTTGCTTATCTCTCCATTTTGTTCTATAACCTAACTGTCCAATGCAGTGTTGAGCTGCTGCTCATATGATTTTTTGTTTTTGTATATTGTTGAAACCTCAATAAAAAATATATTTAAAAAAAAAAAAAAAAAAAAAAATTGTTTCAGACTTTTATATTACATTAACTACAAATCAACATCACTAGTAACAAACTTTTCTTTATCAAAATATTACATTTAAACGGACACAAAAATAATTTAAACTTTTCAGGATTCACAAACAGTACACAATGGGAAACAATTCTCATTTACCTTTATTATTGCATTTCATTTATTCAACTCATATGCTTGCAGCAACAGCATATCTACATAGGCTTAACACATGATCAGTCATGGATGCACATACATTACTTTTAACATTCACTCATACATGTGCATTCAAATGATGGTGGAAAAACACATTACATTCTCTCTAGGAATCACAAAACACAACATATGGATTTTACTGTACTTTTAACATCATGATTCCATCACCAGAAACCATTAGGAATTACGTACAACAAGAACATCATTACACCGGATTACAGATGTCACTTTATGGGAAGGAACAACAATGCCAGACCGCTATATAGAAGTCAGCATATGTGGGACACAATCACAATATATACGTACATGTACATAACACGCATCACCCATCACGCAACCACAAAGCACACATTTAGATTTTATTCAGCACACAATAACAATGTAGCACAATACAACAACACAATGAGGATTTCAGAACTACATAGGCAGGTTAATAATATGATGACATCATTAGAAGATTCAACCATACACATCACAGATTCACGACTGTACCGCCCCTTTCAGAAATTTACCACTCAATACTACAATACAACATATACGTAAATAACAGTTTGGAACAGCATTATTAGGGAGATTTGAATGGGACAATCAATAAATATTGTCAGATCGCAAATCACTTATATATATAATACTACAGATGACAGCCGGAAGTTATTCAGTATTAGTGCCATTTGAATGGGACGCATACAATATTGACATCTTGGCAATCACTTATATATATAATACTACAGATGACAGCCGGAAGTTCAGAATTATTATGCAGATTTTAATGGGACGCGTACAATATTGACATCTCGGCAATCACTTATATATACAATACTACATATGACAGCCGGAAGTTATTCAGTATTAGTGCCATTTGAATGGGACGCATACAATATTGACAGCTCGGCAATCACTTATATACACAATACTACAGATGGCAGATGGGAAGTTCTGAATTATTATTGCGATTTGAAAGGGACGCATACAATATTGACAGCTCGGAAATCACTTATATATACAATACTACAGATGGCAGACAGGAAGTTCTGAATTATTATTGCGATTTGAAAGGGACGCATACAATATTGACAGCTCGGCAATCACTTATATATACAATACTACAGATGACAGCCGGAAGTTATTCAGTATTAGTGCCATTTGAATGGGACACATACAATATTGACATCTCAGCAATCACTTATATATACAATACTACAGATGGCAGACGGGAAGTTCTGAATTATTATTGCGATTTTAAAGGGACGCATACAATATTGACATCTCGGCAATCACTTATATATACAATACTACAGATGGCAGACGGGAAGTTCTGAATTATTATTGCGATTTTAAAGGGACGCGTACAATATTGACTGCTCGGCAATCACTTATATATACAATACTACAGATGGCAGACGGGAAGTTCTGAATTATTATTGCGATTTTAAAGGGACGCATACAATATTGACTGCTCGGCAATCACTTATATATATACAATACTACAGATGGCAGATGTTACTTTATCGTTTACAAACAATATTGCAGCAACATTGATCGATCACATTCGATGCACATTATACACAACTATGCACTTTCATTCATGTTAGCCTGGACGTGTGTTTGTTACTATAAGATCGCGTTTAAGAAATATTGATTACGCATATGATCAAACATTACAAACATGCACTGTATGTGTGATATTTGACACTTTCACATTGAGATTCATTGTTGGAAAACAACATTTCAGCAAACAACAAAAAAACGCCCACTGTGAAAGCATTCGTGCCGCTCACATACAAACAAGTGAATACAATTAGCAATCATTACAAACTCAATACCATTGGACTAATTGTACTATAAATCCACCAAACAACATGGCCAAAGCATCACTTGTGATCCACATCAGATCAAGTGCATACCTTGTTACGCTGTTTTGAAAGATGGATGACGATGACATGGTAGACACTGCTGGTGCTGCTATTGGCGAACTAGCTGTTGATCGAATCAGGCAGCCTCGGCGGCTCAGACTGAGACGAAGGGGTCATCTGGTTCGAGGTCCTCGTGTCTACAGGGTGAGACCCACCTTGGAAAACATGAGCGACTTTGAGGTTTATGATAAGTATCGGCTCAATCGCGAACAGCTCATTGGCCTTTACGATCTTCTTAAACCTCATTTGGAGCCACGTATAAGAATAAGGACTGCTGTTCCCGCCATGAGTAAGATGCTAAGTTGTCTATACGTCCTGGCCTCCGGGAGTTTTCAATCCGGAGAAATGTACATGCATGGCCTGGCTCAAGGTACATTCTCTGTGGTGTTTGATAACTTTCTGGACGCCATGGTACGTATCAGTAAGCAATACATAGGATTCCCACAGAATGATGGTGATTGGAGGCACCTGAAGCGGGAATTCTTTGATATTGCTGAATTGCCCAATGTCTTGGGAGCCATTGATTGTACCCACATTGCGCTGCGTGCTCCAATTGATGACTTGCCCTTCAGAAATCGCAAACATTTTCATAGCCTCAACGTGCAGTATGTTTGTGACGCACGGATGAGGATTATGCATGTGTGTGCGAATTTTGGAGGGGCTAGTCATGATGCCCGCATCCTCTCTCTGTCGTCCCTGTGGAGACCATTTGAGGAAAGACAAATGCCCCCTGGTTATCTCGTTGGTGAGTATTTGTGCACAACATGGTTAATTAGTTTGACAATTGCTACTGTAGTTTTAAAATGTTAGCGTAATGTTCAGCTATCGGATGCAATTTAACCATTTATTTTATTTTCCCGCTAATGTCTACTTTTAGTTCAATGCAGATATGTAGCATGTCTTACCTTAAATGCTCAGATACAGAATGCAATGTAACCATTTAGTTGCCATTTTACACAAGGTTTGGTTTAGGATAAATACGCATATGTAGCATGTCTTAGCTGAAATGGGAAGATATTAGCTAATGCAATTTAACCATGTCATTGTCTCTTTCCGCTAATGTCTACTTTTAGTTCAATGCAGATATGTAGCATGTCTTACCTTAAATGCTCAGATACAGAATGCAATGTAACCATTTAGTTGCCATTTTACACAAGGTCTGGTTTAGGAGAAATACGCATATATAGCATGTCTTAGCTGAAATGGGAAGATATTAGCTAATGCAATTTAACCATGTCATTGTCTCTTTCCGCTAATGTCTACTTTTAGTTCAATGCAGATATGTAGCATGTCTTACCTTAAATGCTCAGATACAGAATGCAATGTAACCATTTAGTTGCCATTTTACACAAGGTCTGGTTTAGGAGAAATACGCATATGTAGCATGTCTTAGCTGAAATGGGAAGATAGAGAATAATATTGAACTAGATTATTCTTTTACAAATTAAACATTTGTTAGTGGATTATCGTGTAAAAAAAGTTTTATTGGACTCCAAATACTATTTTGAGGATTCTGTTTGAATTATGTTCTGTTGATAATTTATAGGTGATTCTGGGTACATGAGCCGGCCTTGGCTCATTACCCCCTTGCGTAGCCCGACTGATGTGTCTGAGGAGCGCTACAATAGGGCTCATAAGAGAACCAGGGCGGTGGTTGAACGGATGTTCGGGCTCCTGAAGATTGGGTTCAGGTGCCTGGACAGGTCGGGAGGAGCCCTCCAGTACAACCCAAAGAAGGTGGCTAAGATCGTTGTAGCCTGTAGCGTCCTGCATTATATTGCACAGCGGGCTGGGATGCTGCAGGGCGTCCCGGCGCACCGAAACCTCCTCAGAGATGAGGAGGATGATCCTGTTCTAGAGGGGCCATTCCGGGACGAGGGGCTCAATGTCAGAGCAGACATCATCAACCGCCACTTTAGACGGTAAATAATAGAAGTTAGACTGGAGTATTGACAATAGATGTGAACTCTAGGGAAATGACAAGTAGAGAATTGTGCAAACATGTTAGGATTGTTCATCAAATGCTAAAAATGTGTTTCATTTATTAATATAGGTGATGCTCTGGGCATTGGGTCCTGTAGCAAGTCTTTGCCACCTGGTTTTTAAAGAGGACTTCACCTGGTAAGTATAAATGTATGGACTGTTGCTGGCATGAATTGTACACAAATACATCATATGGCATACATTTTGTAAACTAGTATTTAGTTTACACATTACTTAAAATGTAAATACTCAGAAAGGGATCCTCTAGCATAACTATCCTCTAGCATGACTATGGTTCAATGTCACACATTAGAGGTTCGTTATGCTCAATATGACTCATCTTCACACTTGATAGAACATAACACAAGATGCTACACACGCTTAGTAAGCTAGTGACAGAAATGTATTATGAAATGGGGGGTGGTAGGGGGGTACAGAACTGATTCACACACTTGTAGTAATTTTTATTAAACTTTTTCTGCCATTAGGGAGCTGACTTAATCTAAAGACTGAAAGGGAAGAATAAGAAGCCTGACAGTGAAGATTGCCCAGACTGACAGTGGAAAAAGCCAAGATTGAAATTGAAGTATACCAATGGGATCATGTCTGGCATTATCTTTCAAATCTGCTGACCTTGAAAACCTTACAAAGACATGTTCACATGGTAAGTGCCAACTATTTGATAGAATAAGGCTGTGGAGGCATCCTATTGGAGACACTTAGATTATTTTCTAATTTTTAGATGGTATTTCACAGTCCTCTATTTTTGAACTGATGAATAAGACACCTATTGAAGATCAACTGTTTACCCCTGAATTGACTTTCAAAGACCATGCATTATCCAGGTTGGTGTACCAATGCATGCTAGTTAAGAATCACAGGAAGAATGTTGAATATTAGTAGCTTACATACATTAGTCATATTTAATTCATAATTAGATATTTAGGGATCACAATCAGACACTTAGATGATTTTACTTTTTTAGATGGTATTTCAGTCCTCTATTTTATGAACTGATGAATAAGACACCTATTGAAGATCAACTGTTTACCCCTGAATTGACTTTCAAAGACCATGCATTATCCAGGTTGGTGTACCAATGCATGCTAGTTAAGAATCACAGGAAGAATGTTGAATATTAGTAGCTTATATACATTAGTCATATTTAATTCATAATTAGATATTTAGGGATCACAATCAGACACTTAGATGATTTTACTTTTTTAGATGGTATTTCAGTCCTCTATTTTATGAACTGATGAATAAGACACCTATTGAAGATCAACTGTTTACCCCTGAATTGACTTTCAAAGACCATGCATTATCCAGGTTGGTGTACCAATGCATGCTAGTTAAGAATCACAGGAAGAATGTTGAATATTAGTAGCTTACATACATTAGTCATATTTAATTCATAATTAGATATTTAGGGATCACAATCAGACACTTAGATGATTTTACTTTTTTAGATGGTATTTCAGTCCTCTATTTTATGAACTGATGAATAAGACACCTATTGAAGATCAACTGTTTACCCCTGAATTGACTTTCAAAGACCATGCATTATCCAGGTTGGTGTACCAATGCATGCTAGTTAAGAATCACAGGAAGAATGTTGAATATTAGTAGCTTACATACATTAGTCATATTTAGTTCATAATTAGATATTTAGGGATCACAATCTGAAAAAGGAATACATATTATAGTTGATATAGAGGTATTTGAATGGACATGAAATATTACATTTATGTTCAGCATACATATATATTATTGAAATGTGATATACATTATTATGTATAATTAGAAATTCAGATATTTAAATTTAATTTTTATTACACAATATAATGGTGTATGTTTATTTTCTTTATTTTTAAATTTAATTAATAAATATCTGGATAAAATGTTGAACAAAGTTAGAGCATAGACACAAGATGATTGTAAATGTATTTTATGAATATTTGACAACGTGTGTATTAACTTTGTTAAAATTTTCTTTTTTAATTTCAGATTGTCATCTGATGACTTCCAGGAATATATATATTTTTTTTTTTTTCAAGAAAATTTTAATTTTTTAAATGGTAATAATAAACATTTTATTATTAAATACACTCTTTTGAACAGATTATAATAAATATCCATATAATCTGTCAATAAAAAACAATTTGACTCCCATGACTGGTAGTTGGCTATTTGACAAGCACATGCATAAGATCAAATAATGCATTAATTTTAGAAAATCCACTGATTCTGAGAATATTAAATTAAACTATCTTTTTTAAATGAATTGGGGAGTGAGATCCATCGATGCTTTTCTTTTGAAATTCTTAGATGTTAAAAAAATTTCGGACATGTAGTCAAAATTTTACAATAATTATTTTGTTTCACTTTTAAGAAGGGGAAGTGGTTCAATTACATTAAAGTGACAGTGTTGTTGAATGTAAAATTAATTTTATAAGATCTTGTATCTTCCTTAGGTATCTCAAAACATTATTTTCAAAACTTTTTTAATTTTTACATTTAAAAATGGTAGGTCATTTAACTTCATATTTTTCACAAGCTAGTTATTGGATGCCAGGTTAATAGATTTAATTTTCTAGTGGAGTCATTTAACTATAGTTATTAATATTATGTAGTTTTTAAAATCTTACCTCTTGGGTTAGACATCACATATCTATATATAATTTTCATTCCCCTTTAGTTTATTTTGACAATGTTAAATCAACATTCAAAATGTTTTGGTCCTTAAAGGGACATTCACAAAGTATATTGTGTATTGATTTTTTAAAAATTCATAAAAGAATTTAAACATATTTAGAAAGTACTATAGAATTACATTCAGTCTTTAAATATACTTCGAAAAAGATACATCAATGCACATATCTTAGTCAATTACATAAGGCATCTATGTGCAACCAACAATCAGCATCAAAATAGCCTATGTAGATATGTATTTAATCCAAGAATATATATAATTACAATCTAATGATTGAATACCAAAACATATTAAGTTGTTCAAATATTATAATCTTATCCAAAATGCATACATAACATATAGCTTAATGTCCCTCTAAGCTGAAGACTCCGAAATACATCCTTTACAATATATATTTCAGTCAGTGTGTAAAACAATCCAGAAGTTAATCTAAATATGCTTTACTCATATGTTATACTAATTTAGCAAAAGGAAGGTGCCTAGGTTTCAGATTTTTCAAGCATTATTGTGAAATTTCTCTTTAAATGGACATGAACTCAAAATATACTTAAAGGGAGACAGTTAAAAAATTAATGATTTATACATTCTGAATGAGTATTCTATTTTAAGCAACTTTAAAAATTGTCTCATATTATCAATGTTCTTTGTGATGTTGCTATCATTAATTTAAAAATAAGGCATTAAATAGATAATTTATTTGCTTCAGTACTCTGGACAGAACTTGGTTTTTTTTTGGTTGGATTAATTTATCCAACAATCATCAAGGACAACCCAGGTTTTTTGCAACAATTGTCCGTAATCTAAAATATCATTATTGATTTGCAAAGAAAGATAACAAGATAATTCTTAACATTTGAGAATCGGATTAAATTATAAAGTTGCTTAACATTTCATGCTCAATCTGAATCACAAACGCTAAATTTTTTTGGACAGTGTCCCTTTAAGAGATTTAAAGAGTGTATTTACTTCTCTTCTTATCTTGACATACTTTGCTTGAAAAGCATATCGAGATAGGCTCAGTAGATGAAGATTGGTGGATGCACAGAGATGCCTTATGTGATTGGCTCAACCATGTGCATTTAAATTTCTTCTGTTGAGGATATCTAAATACTAAGATAAATTGATTTACATTTTAAAGTCTAAACAATTTTCTATCTCTACAGATCATTTGATACAATTGTTTGTTTGTAATGTCTATTTAAAAATAAAGACGCCATTGCACAATAACATATATGAGCAGTTCAGACAAATACAAGCTCGAGGTTTATTTACTAATAACAAACAAACCTGTAGTTTAACATTTATAAACAGATTATCCAAGTTAATGACATTATAACCTGAATTTGAACATTCAGAAATATTGCGTGGGAAACGCATCTTGAAACACCAGATTAGCATCTTTAAACATTAGAGTCTAATGTCACGCAATAGCACACAATCAATGTGCATTATGAAATACATTTAATAGAGCAATATCAATACTTCACAATAAGTAAAGAAATGGATTTTATGAACAATAAAGACATACAATATTAAATGTGTATTTGTATTAAAGAAACAGACCGTTATTAAACTGAAAAATGTATACAACATTTAATAATGTGACAATATTAGATTTTAAATAGAATTTTATCATTAATATTTAACGGATCACGGATATTAAATCTGCGTCACACATATCCGCATGACAGGCCCATGAGTTACAAATAAGTCTACATGAAAAATGAAGTTACAGCACCACCAGGAGGTATGTGTAAGGAAGTTACTAAGATATGAAACATTAAGGAACGGACAATCAGAGTTCATCACACAAACACAACTTGAGTCAGGATGGTCTCACAGACATTATAACAATATTTCAAACTTTTATCCAATCAGATGTACAGATAACTTGTCCCATGGTGCATCTCATGTTTACTTCACCATATAAAAGTCCATTACACGTTGCCATCTTTGTCAGTTCTCTAATGCCTGCAGGCGTACTGTATATATAATTTATATATATATCCAGCATATCCGTAAACCCAGCAGGCATGTCAGCTCCCAGGTTCACCAAGCAGGAGAGCGCTGCACTGGTCCACGCCGTCAAGGACTTTTATCCCCAGCTGTTTGGGAACAAGAGGAGGTTGACAGATGCGCCTGTTAAGAAGGCCCTCTGGGAGTCTATCACCAATGCGGTTAGATTGGTGTGTGACGTCCAGAGGAGCCAGGATCAAATCATGAGGAGATTCGGAGATATGAGGTTGCGCTTAACAAAAAAAGTCAACCTCATAAGGGACTGGGTACAAGCCTGTAAAAGAGGGGGCCAAAGAAAGGCCCCGCGGAAACTATACCTACTCCCTTATGAGGTGACTTTATGCGAGCTCCTCAATCTCCGGGTCCCCAAAAGATTTAGATCCTCGCCATCCTCGGCCTCCTCTTCTTCCCTCCCAGCTGCGGGATCTGAAAGTCATGACGCGGGGGCCAGGGCAGCTGCTTCTCCGTCCGGTGGCCTGGGAGGAGATGATGGAGAATCTGAACCAGGTAACTATCCAACTTCATATAATATCTTAATATTTAAATTTTTTAACAAAATGTGTATATAGTCAGATACTAAACCTATACAGATCTCACAACATACACTACATATGATGTTTAGATATCTGATTTTAGATTAGTGACACATGAAATAGGAATGATGTTTCTTGCGCTCTACAGAATATGCGTCACAGAGCGAAAATGGAATTGCGCATACACGTTAACATGGGTTTTCTGTAAGTGGCATTGCTTTACACATGTTGGTCAAATGACGGATGCGTAATTCCGCTTGGAATCATTGCGCAATGATCGCGAAAATGGAATGGCGCATACACGTTAACATGGGTTTGCTGTAAGTGGCATTGCTTTACACATGTTGGTCAAATGACGGATGCGTAATTCCGCTTGGAATCATTGCGCAATGATCGCGAAAATGGAATGGCGCATACACGTTAACATGGGTTTGCTGTAAGTGGCATTGCTTTACACATGTTGGTCAAATGACGGATGCGTAATTCCGCTTGGAATCATTGCGCAATGATCGCGAAAATGGAATGGCGCATACACGTTAACATGGGTTTGCTGTAAGTGGCATTGCTTTACACATGTTGGTCAAAATGAAATGTGAATTATTATATATGTGAAGAATACAGTATTCTTATTTTCAATATTAGACATAATAAAAAAATAAAAAAGCAGAATCCAAAAAAATTATAACATATGCACATCAATTGATGAGAATGAAATAACACAAAAAAATAATTAAAGCTACAGTAAACAACACAACTGATTGAAAATAAGAGTACAGGATATATTTATCATGAATTTAATTGAGGAAACAATTAACTCATGGGACTACCAAAGGATTAATAGTTTTTAATTGATTTGCTAATAATGTAAAGATTTTAAACATGGCATGATTTGTATTAATGATATCCAATCCTCATTTAATATATTACAGATCTGGATGTCTGTGCTGGATCCTCAAGGCAGGGCTTGTCACAGTATGGTATGTCTCATTTTAATTGACATTTGTCTTAGAAACATGGACAGAACATTACATACTAAATCCACATTGTTCAATATTTATATGTATCTGCAAAATGGATTTTAAAACTTTTTGCAAATAAGAATAAATAAAAAAAAAAATAGGATTACATTGTAAGACTACTCTGATTTTGTTTGGAATTTAAGATATCCCATCTATTCTGGATGTCTTAATTTAAATGTAAGATTCTTTGAATGTCCAATTTATATTCTTCCCTTGTGTATTGCTTAATCTTATTTGTATAATTTTTTTAAAAATACACACACTTTTGCATATGTTTAGATTTTTAAAATATAGATTCCATTTTTTAAATTGATCACGTCATTTAAGGGACATGCCAACTAAATTTTACATAGAATGATTTTTAAACGTGATTTTATTGTTTTGTTTAAACATTTTATGAGCTACATTGGTTCAGTCTATTGTTTTAGTTCTTTTAAAAAAAATGGATTTTGGTTTAGGTTAAACAATGCATTACTGGTATTATCCGGCTGTTTTTTTATGCATAAATTGGCATTTTTACAAAAGTTAAAATCATGTGTTCAGATAACAGTAGTACATAGTTTCAAAAAGTATACAATTACACATTTAGAGCTTCATGTCCCTTTAATAGATGAAAATTAAATAATTCTTAGGATATCCTTAAATAACATATTAGATTGGAATTGCATGCTCAATCCCATTCATTACATCAACATATGGAGTAGAGAATTCATTAACACCAACATTGTCAAATCAATATATTTTTATATTAAAGGGACACTGAGCTAAAATTATTAATGTTGTCATTCAGATAGAGCATGCAATATTAATCAACATTTAAATATAATACTATAATCATATGTGAAATATTCTATTGCTAAATGTATTTTAAAATCAAGAATGTACGTTTATCTGCAGCTCAATTTTGGTTGACCAACCTGGGTTTTGATTGATGATTGGTGGATACCTTCAACAAACAATATTTATTGAATCCAATATTGCTTATCTGCATTTAAGATTAAAATGTAGCAACATTCCAATTATAATAGGAGTCAATGTAAAATCATTTGGAACAGTTTGAACAGTGAAATCAATGATTGAAATAAATCATGTCAGTGTCCCTTTAATAAACAATAGATTCATTCATCTTTACATTCTTTGGATTAGACAATATTGATATATAATTCACATATTCACTGTTGGAGTTACTTTATAGATATCAGCATACTCTAACAGCACCATGATGACATATTTGTACTAATCAATTTGGTTTTGTATTGTGATAAATATGTGTTGTGTCCTAAACAAGATTAATGTACATTGCACAAATGGCTCGATGTGCCACATGTCTTTGTTTATATTTGTCAACAGCTGTTATTCAAAATGTGGTTTGTGTGTATTCTTTTAAGAACATTGATCAATGGGTATATTTAGATATGCAATAGCATCGTATGAGATGATTTTGATGTCTAATATAGTCAGAAATTAAACATATGTTCAATACATCATTTTTAACAGAATCCCCTTGATTCAATCAAGCATTTTTTTGGATAATGACTGGTCTATTCTTCACATTTTCAAGTTGATTATTCTTAAAAATCGCTACAGATGTGATTTAGTGCTATCCCAAATGTGTTCACTAATATATATCTATATCATTCATAGAGAGAGTTGGTGTGGGGAGCCCTGAGGAATCCAGCACTGACACAGAGCCGCATTTGCGGTCTTCTGGTAAGTCCATTGACTCATTTATATGTCATTGAAGGTGTATTGGTAATCAATATTATGAGCATGATTCTCATGAAGCATAAAATTTGAAACAAACATATAATTTACTCCTCTGATTATATATTAATTTTCTTGGAATATTGAAAGATTAATAATTAAAACTTTCTTAGTCTACACCTTTGTTATTCAGAAGATGTATAGCATATGTTTGTTTCCATGTTCATTATTGACAACAATCATCAAGTGATACACACATGAGAAATCTTAAATGTTCTATGTACTATGCTTTTATGATTTTAAAATTAATACAAACAATAAATTGAAAATCTGAATCATTGAGAATAACAAATCTAATGTCATTTGTATGCTCCATCAAAATGATGTAAATCATAACTTTGGGTGTGTATATCTTTAATGCAACATTGATGTGTGTCTTTGAGCAACAGTAACATATGTTATAATATCTGATCTTAACGTGTACACAACATGTTATGTTTTACAGAGATTGATTTAACATGTGTGACGGAGGAGGAAGAGGCTGCCTTGAAGTCTGATGGTATGTGAAATATATCTATCATGTTTACAACATGTTGCTTTATTGGAAATCATTTTATTGAAGACATTCAAAGTCTACAGCTTTTGCACTTTAAAAAGGAATATTATTTGTCTGTTCAAATACACTACTGCCCCCTTTATATATCAGGCAGCATGAAGATATGCTTGGATTTGTTTAAATATTTGGATTTTAAATTCATGCCATCATGATGTCACATGCATATTCTAGGCCAAACCACAATAATAATTTTAGAATTGTACAGACAGTCATTGATATTCATCTGAGTGCCTATATGCATACCATATCCTCATGTCATCATTGTTTAGAAATTCAAACACACTTCTAAGTATATTGCAAACATAATCAAGTTGAAATGCGTTGATTTGATTTCATGATGTATGAGATGTTAATATATTTATTATATTTATTTCAGATGGATCCTCTGCTTCTGGTCATCATTGTTCCTCCCCTGCCCAGTCCCCTGCCCAGTCCCCTGCCCAGCCCCCTGCCCAGTCCCCTGCCCAGTCCCCTGCCCAGCCCCCTGCCCAGTCCCCTGCCCAGCCCCCTGCCCAGTCCCCTGCCCAGCCCCCTGCCCAGTCCCCTTCCCCTCCCGGCCCTTCCCATTTGTCCTGTTGTATCCCTCCCAAAAAAAGCCCCTTCGTCCCCCTTCGCTGCTCTCCCCGTCTTTTGGCCCGTACAGCTACCCCAGTTGCCCAGCCCCCAACTCACCACTCCCCAGCTGTACGGGCTACCCCAGAGCAGCAGCCCATCCCTCCCCAACCCAATCCCATCCCTCCCCAACCCAATCCCATCCCTCCCCCCTGTCTCAACCTTCATTGTCCTGGGTGTCGGATTGTCCTTCCCAGGCACAGCTGTAAGTATCATTCAAAATCCACATTATAAGATACTTAAAGGTACACTGAAGGCAAATTGTTTCTATTGTGATTGAAATAGAGCATGCAATGTTAATCAAATTTATAATTTACTACTCTTATCAATTATTCTTCATTCTCTTGCTATCTTTATTTAAACAAAGAAATGCCTAGAATTAATTTTAAATAGAAAATAATTGTGGACATCATTTCTTTATTGTTGGATGAATGGATCCATCAACCAGCAGGGACAACCAAAGTTGATAAACAAATATGGCCTGCCCTATAAACCTACATTCTTGCATTCAAAATTTATCTAGAGAATTCAAACATTTAAAGAATATGTGTAATTTTTTAATATTTGTAATGTCATGCTCTATCTGAATCAGTCAATTAAATATTTAGGTTCAGTGTCCATTTAATTTGATATCACTACATATACCAATCACCACTACTTGGATCCAACAATTTATGTACAAATGTTGATACATTATCTCTTGTCTAACCCAGTGGGAATGTAATTTCTTCAGGTTGCTATGTTTACACAGCTTGTCCTCAACGCCAAAATGTTTAAGGATAGGTGTGCCTACCACAGTATAATTAAAATATTTAAATTGCTAATGTAAGTACAATGTAAATCCTTTAACAAGATTTTATACACTCAAGCTGTAAAAGTGGATCATCGAAAACCAATTAAAGGGGACAACATGTTTGAGTAAACTGTCCCTTTAATGATTTCGGTCTGTCTGAATAACATATTTAATGTGTAAAGAATCAATTTTAACAAATTGATGTAAAGAATGATTTGTCTTTATGATGACAATGTATCTTTGCTTATTTTTTCTTCTGTTGTGTAATTATCCTTAATATTTGATTTATTCTTTATTTTAGGCTGTGACTCAGCATGGCTCATGCTAGAAGGTATAGCACGAGTAGAGCAGGCTGTGTTGAGGAACGCAGCTGTCCTGAGAGGGATGAACGACACCATGCAGGCCCAGCTCCGGGTTCAGGATTTGACTCTGCATCAAATCATGCTATTAAATTCAAGGCCTGAATCTGGAGCTGGACATGCACAGGACGATGAAGAGGATGACCAGTAAGTGGAGGATCTGGAGATGCTCCAAGGTCGCAGATAAGAATCCTCCGTCCACATGTTGATGTTTTTGTTATTGTTGCCATTTGGCCTTTTTTTAAGTTTATTGTTGTGCCTGTTGCACTCTTTTACCTTGTCATATGGCTCCAATGGGGCTATGGTGGCCCTTGGCAACTCTCTTCATGGACTGTGATGCACTCTGTTACCTTGTCATATATCTACAATGGGGCTATGCTGGCGCTTGTCAACTCTCTTCATGGACTGTGATGCACTCTGTTACCTTGTCATATGGCTCCAATGGGGCTATGGTGGCCCTTGGCAACTCTCTTCATGGACTGTGATGCACTCTGTTACCTTGTCATATATCTACAATGGGACTATGGTGGCCCTTGGCAACTCTCTTCATGGACTGTGATGCACTCTGTTACCTTGTCATATGGCTCCAATGGGGCTATGGTGGCCCTTGGCAACTCTCTTCATGGACTGTGATGCACTCTGTTACCTTGTCATATATCTACAATGGGGCTATGGTGGCCCTTGGCAACTCTCTTCATGGACTGTGATGCACTCTGTTACCTTGTCATATGGCTCCAATGGGGCTATGGTGGCCCTTGGCAACTCTCTTCATGGACTGTGATGCACTCTGTTACCTTGTCATATATCTACAATGGGGCTATGGTGGCCCTTGGCAACTCTCTTCATGGACTGTGATGCACTCTGTTACCTTGTCATATGGCTCCAATGGGGCTATGGTGGCCCTTGGCAACTCTCTTCATGGACTGTGATGCACTCTGTTACCTTGTCATATATCTACAATGGGGCTATGGTGGCCCTTGGCAACTCTCTTCATGGACTGTGATGCACTCTGTTACCTTGTCATATGGGTTCCAATGGGGCTATGGTGGCCCTTGGCAACTCTCTTCATGGACTGTGATGCACTCTGTTACCTTGTCATATGGCTCCAATGGGGCTATGGTGGCCCTTGGCAACTCTCTTCATGGACTGTGATGCACTCTGTTACCTTGTCATATATCTACAATGGGGCTATGTTGGCCCTTGGCAACTCTCTTCATGGACTGTGATGCACTCTGTTACCTTGTCATATATCTACAATGGGGCTATGCTGGCCCTTGGCAACTCTCTTCATGGACTGTGATGCACTCTGTTACCTTGTCATATGTCTCCATTTTCCAGATCTTTACCATATTATTTATAAATGTTGTTGTTTTCTGACATACTAATAAAAGACATGTCATTGCACAATTCTTTGTCCTCCTTATTCATGTCATTGATTGAAATCTCTATTTTATCTGGTTGATCCTTAAAGGGACATACCCAAAATAATGTTGTTTCCTGAATCATATATGTAATACAATTCTAAATGACTTTAAGATTAACATCTCCAATGTAATTTTTATTTTTGTCTTTATATTGTTATCTAAAATCTTTATCATTGCATGATTATGATTAGCATAGTAATTGTTTTATATATGTATATAAAGATTGTTATATATGTATATTTCAAATTTCACATCCATGTGTGTATTTATAAACTCTGCATGAATTGATGCACCTTTAACAAATGATCTGAGGATTGATACAATGATATAATCCCTGTAAAGTGTTCATTTTATTGAAATAGTATTGTCTCTGTGTATCCTCTTTTTATAAATAAAAATCATGTCCCTTTAAGTGATGGTGAGCACAATTGTTAATGAATGTATTTCCATTTCTAAAGCGTTTTTGTCCTTTTTACATGAACAAGGACATATAATCTTAATAATAAACAATCTTATTGTAATGTTGACAGCACATGTATTTCATTTTCTATTTTATCTTATTGTAAAAGTGTAACCAAATCAATCTCTGTGTGTAATGCGCATATTTTATATGAGGAATATGTTTTTCAAAATATTGTTAAAAAATACTTCTCCTCCCATATATGGCTATAGGTAGTCTGACCATATTTCAACTTGAATAAATGACCCGTTTGATCAATACATGTGTCATTATTGTTATTCCCAAACAATCTAAACATATCTTAAAACATCAATGGCATATGTATTTCTCATGTGTATCTTTTAAATGTTAAAGATATACACCATAGCTATAGTTAAAGGGACAGTCAAGTCCGAAAAGATGAATCATGATTTCGTGACATTCCTAGATATCAATCTAGACACATACTAGTTTCAAAAATATAAATACGTTTCTTAGTGATATGCCAAGCTGTCAACTGAGTCCTTGTATTGGCTGCGGTTTTTCTGCGATCGCGGATGCGCCATGTTGCTTAAGACGTCACCTGCCAGGCTGTCCAATGATTCCTTGTATTGACTGACGTTTTTACGCGATCAAGGATGCACCTTTTATTGGATGGCGTTTTTACGCGATCAAGGATGCGCCTCTTTTTTTGTTTGCGTTCTTACGTGATCAGGAATGTGCCTTTTATTGGATTGCGTTCTTACGTGATCAAGGAAGCGCCATGTTAATTAAGACGTCACATGCAAAGGTAAAAAAACGTCTGATTGTATTACGTAGTCCCGCAATATTTGTTTGTGCACGTTAAACACGTTTGTGAATGAAGCCAAGTTTAAAAACATTGCGAATATGGATTGTTTGCATCATGTTACATTGTTGAACCATAGCTGATAAAGACCACCACATTCTCTTTTGCTGGATGTCTGGTTGAATAAACGAACGAAAGCCAAATGTTTTCATGCATAAGATATTTCGAGGCAAGTGCAAATCTCTATAGTCCATGTTGTTTAATATGTTTGTCAACAATATGTTCCTTTTTATGTAAAATTACTGTTGTGTTTAATGTTAAAGATATCTAATTCATAAATATGCGCTATTGTGTTAGAATCAAGTAATCAATATGCATTTATCTTTATCATATGCTAAATATATGATGCCGACTTCTTCTAAATGTAATTTCGTCGTATATTCTATTAAAGGTTCATTAGACACTCACATTATAAATCAAAACTTTTTATTTTGTCTCTAGTTAGATAGTCCATTGTTTAACAAATACACGTTTCATTTTGCTTCTGTTCAAAGAAAATGTATGTAATTTTCAGACTCCTCGCCAAGCCTCTGAGTTTCATACGAGTACCATCTCCAGCTTTCTCCTGTTTGTGTAAAGGGTCTTTTCATATGTTAATGATGGGGTATTGTCTTGTTTTACGGTTGTAATGGGGGTTCATCTATATTTTCAATAGAGATAACCCTATTTTCTTTGAAAGTGTTTAAAGCTTTGTAATATTGATATCAGTATATGTTAATCTTGTTGTTTCTAGTAGTGTCTATTACATACAGTTCTGTTAAAAATATAGTATACTGTCCCTTTAATGCAAATGTTTATTTTTGTATCATGTATGAGTTCCACATTGGTTAATCTCCAAATATATTATTGTTAGCATATTTTCACCCCCCACTCCTAAAAGGACTTTAAACCATATTCATTGTTAAAACAAATGTCTTTCTAAAAATAAATGAACACAATAATGTCTCTTTAAGAAAATAGACTTTATTTAACACGTCAATATAAATCTGATTTCAATATTTATTGTTTGAACAAGTACATGTAGATATACCAACAATCTTCAAATATATGTTAGCATATGTAATTTTGTTAAAGGGACAGTTTAGAAAACAAATAATGTTTTGCATTATTCTAAAAGTCAATTTTGTAATATCAATGATATCAAAGTTTTCTCACCAATTAATCATTTGTCTGTGTTTATTTTAATTTGCTAGCTAAACCTATGAGGTTCGTGTGCTCATTTCTTAGAGCTTGAAGAGTGCATGTAATCATTATACAATTTGACCACTAGAGGGCATTTGGATAGCATTTGTATATGTTAAACCTTGTGCTCATACAGCATATTATTTACCATGTATTGATCATTGATATCTAAAATGTTGTTATGTCAGAACAACAAATAAGTGGTCATTTTTCATAGTCATAGATACAAGGGTAAGCACATAAGTCACACGTATTTCTCCATGTTTTGTTGTTTCCAACTTGATAATGCGTAATACAGTGTTTTCTTTGTAATCAATAATTTTCTGACTGTCCCTTTAAGCTGTGTTATTGGCATTCAAACAGTAATATGCCATCATGGATAATTGTAATGGTAATTTTGTTTGCGATTCGGGAAACAGTTTGGACATCACATCACAGAAACCAATCAATATCATGAACAAGGATAGGTATGTGATGATGTGGTTTTCACACACTTATAACCCACACTCTGCAAACAATCTGCCTCCATGGACCCGGTCCCATAGAAGTAGATTATATACAGAGTGTGGTCCACAAGTGTATGAAAACCACATCATCACATACCTATCCATTACACATTAAATAAAAAAACATTAAACATGAAAACAAATACTTACTTCCTCTTCCTTCCCCTCTTCCCACGGGGCTGAGGCTCTGGGAGGGGCAACTGCCGACTCTGAGGAGTTCTCCTTGGAGATGTTGTGGGAAGAGTGGAAGGAAGAGTACTGGGACGACCAAGGTGAGGAGGAGAAGATGGCTGAGGAGGAGAAGATGGCTGAGGAGGAGAAGATGGCTGAGGAGGAGAAGATGGCTGAGGAGGAGATGGCTCGGCAGGAGGAGATGTCCCGGCAGGAGAAGATGGCCCGGCAGGAGAAGATGGCCCAGCAGCAGGAGGCCCAGCAGCAGGAGGCCCAGCAGCAGGAGGCGGACCAGGAGGCAGACCAGCATGGGCCTCCCGGAAAAAATTAAACATCTCTTGGTGTAGATTAATGATTCTGTTTTGCCCTTCTTCTATTCTATTAAGTAAGCTTATTATTTGGTTTTGGCCTTCAATTATTTGGTTTTGTCCTTCAAGAATTTGAGTTCGGCCTTCTATATTTTGTATCCGGGAGTTACGCATCTGGTCTATGTAGTCTAGTAGAACCCGCACCTCCGCTATTTCCTGTTGTTGTGCTTGGCGGGGTACCCGTGCACGGCGGGGTGCCCGTGCACGGCGGGGTGCGGGTCCTTGAGGGGCCTCTGGTTCCGCGGGCTCCTCCTCTGCTTCCGGGGCCTCTTCATCTGCTTCCGTGCCCTCTTCGTCATGGGGGCCTCTTCCCTCCGAAGTGGAAATTCCTCCCCACCACTCTCATCCCGGGGAGATGGAGGAGGCTGTATTTGTTGTGCTGCCTCCTCCCCAGACTCTGTATATTTGAACAAATAAAAAATGTATATATTAGCATATTTCCAAATCAAGCTTTAAATGACTTAGCTTACGATACAATTACAAATGCAGAATCATTAATCCACTTTGAAATCTAACAATCAATACGATTTCCGCATTTTCTAAACCGTGTTTGTGATATCTCTGTTAAATCTGAATGTTTTAGCGTTTGTTTTCAGTCTGTTTAAATGCACACCTAACCTATAGCCTAGATACTGATGTAACCGCAAAGTAATTGTGAATGCGTGTAAATAACGTTATAGCATTAATCTGATCCTTAAAGGGACATGAAACCCAATGTTTTATCTTTCATGATTTAGAAGCATACATTTATAATCAACTTTCTAATGTACTTTTCTTATCTAATTAGCTTCATTCTCTGGATATTCTTTGCTGAAAAGCATATCTAAATATGCTTAGAAGATGCTGATTGTTAGCTGAATATAGCTGCCTCCTGTGATTGGTTCACCGTGTGCATGGCTATTTCTTCATTAAAATATATCTCAAGAATGATTCAAATTAGGTAATATAAGTACATTTGAATGTTTTGTCAAATTGTATTCGCTACCTTAATCATGAAAGTAAAGGTTTGCGTATAGTGTCCCTTGAAATACATTCGTATGTGAATTTATTCTTAAATGAGCTTACCGTCAGATGAGAATGGCAGGTTCCCGGTATCAATTCCTCCGATACCGACTACATCCACCTCGGAGATGCTGGGCCGCAACATTTCCTCCCATCGGCAGTACTCGATTTCCAGGGCAGGGCCGCCACCGGTTCCTGCGGAATGTCGGGCCTCCAGGCTTAACTTTTTCTTGAGATCCATCTTACAGTCCCGGTAGTGATGTTTTATAGAGTCCATATCTCTGTTCCGGCCACCCACTGCATTGACTGCATTCCTTATCTCATGCCAGAGCTTCCTCTTCTCAGTCGGGGTGGTCTTCTGGTGCTGCAGCCTCCTATACCTGGCCATATAGGCCTCTACGAGGGCCTCCTTCTCCTCCATCGAAAACCTCGCCTCCCTAGTCGCCTTGGCCTTCCCCTGTGACGATGCCCTCTGTTTCCCGGACTGTGAAGCCCTACTCTGTCCGCCACTGGGCCCAGCCACTTGTTCATCTTGAACCAAGTGACTGGGTCCACCCACCGCTTCCACCCCCGCTTCCTGCCCCCCTTCCTGCCCCCCTTCCTGCCCTGTTCCTCTCCCCCTCCCTCTCCTCCCCCCTCTACCTCTCCCCTGCCTGCCCTCCATCTCTTCCCTAAACTAAACCCCAAATAATCAAACAAAAAGTGAGTGTGATGAAATGAAAGGGGGTCAAAATAAAGAACTAAAAAGACAAAATAAGTGCTGAAAGTGTGAGAGGGATCTAAAAAAACAAAGAGGGTAAGGAGTATTTAAATAAACAAAAAGAAGAAGAAGACTAAAAGGAGGATATGTAAACTAAATGTAACTAGGGGATGGGTATGGGATGGGGATGGGGTATGGGATAAGAGTAAATGGGATGAAAGGGGATGGGACTACAGGGAATGGGGTATGGAGTGTAGTATGAGGGGGTATGGGGTATGGAGTGTATGTAGTGTTATTGATAAGTGTATGTATGTATTGAATGTGTTTGCTTGTAAATGTGTTAAGTGTACAGAAAAATCACTCGCTCGCTAACTCACACTACTACTAATTCTCACTAACTCACACTACTACTAATTCTCACTAACTCACACTACTACTAATTCTCACTAACTCCCACTCCCACTAACTCTCAATAACTCTCAATAACTCACACTAGCACTAACTCACGCTCCCACTAACTGACTCTCTCACACTACCACTAACTCTCACTAACAACTCCCACTACCACTAACTCACTCACGCTCCCACTAACTGACTCTCTGCCACTCACTCACGATAACACTAACAACTGACTCTCTCACACTAACACTAACTCACTCACAATAATGCACAAACTCTCTAATCTTAAACCTCCAATCTCCAAAGACCCACCAGCAACACAGTCAAAGAAGCCATGCTTGTGTGGTGCTTATATACCCTGTGTAAATGTTTAATGATGTACCAATTTCCGTTGTAAATTGTGTTCAGGTGTGCTTTATTAGCAATTAATATTAGTGCAATGTGTATTAGTTGTGTGAATTTGCGCATGCTCATTTGGAGTTAGTATTTGTGGAATGTGTAGAATGCGATGATGTCATAGTGCTCGTTTTCTATAACATTGTCCAATAGTATTCTGTTTAAATGTGAATTTGCGATGGTGTGTTATTAGTGAAGTGTTGTATATGTATGTTTGTCCTAATATATAGTGATATTGAATGCGATTATTTTGCTAGTGTATGTATATATTTTTTTTCCTTGTTGTTATTTAGCGTATTTCCGCATCTTAAAGTATATGCGTATTCCCTGTATTAAATTTTAATAAAAATCCCCCCGCTTGTGAATGTGTAATGCTTCTGTGCTTTGTTGAGTGATTGTTGTTGTGACATTTGCGGCGTGTTATTGTTGTGCATGATGTGGTATGCGTCATATGACCGAGCTGTGCGTATTTCTCGCGAGATCGAGTGTTAGGTGAAAAAAGCTATTTATTTTGCTTTTCCATTGATCTCTATGGGAGACTGTCTAACGCGGGCAGGATTCCGCGTGTGAAATACACGCGTTAGGAGCATCGTTAGATGGTCTTTTTTGAACTCTAAATACCGGAGTCAAACAATGCCGTGCGTTATACATAAACCACGCGTAGCGTTAGCAGCCCATCTACCGCCAAACTCCAAATCTAGCCGCAAATGATCACATAAAGCATGTAAAAGAGGTTCTCCTGAGGTTACGCAAAAATAAACTCTACGCTAAACCAGAGAAATGTTTATTCCACACTGACAGAGTAACTTTCCTTGGATATGAGATATCACCTACCGGTATTGAAATGCAAAAAGAAAAAGTAGAAGCAGTTTCTACATGGAAGACACCAAAAACCAGAAAAGACCTTCAACGATTCCTTGGTTTTTCGAATTACTACAGAAAATTCATAAAAAACTTCTCCAGGATTGCAAGACCATTAACAAGGTTAACCAGTGTTTCAATTCCTTTCCATTGGACATCTGAGGCAGAAACTGCCTTTAATAAACTAAAAACTCTGTTCACTACTGCTCCTATATTGAAATATCCAAACCCATCCCACTGCTATATATTGGAGGTCGATTCCTCGGATTTTGCGATTGGTGCAGTTTTATCTCAACAGGAAAGTCCTACCAGTCCCATTCATCCTGTCTCATTTTATTCAAAGGTTATGTCACCCGCTGAAAGGAACTATCCAATCGGAGAAAAGGAACTTTTAGCTATCAAACAATCATTAGAATATTGGAGACATCTTTTAGAAGGCACAACGTATCCAATTAAAATTTACACTGATCATAAGAATTTACAATTCCTACAAAACAACAAAACTCTATCGTCCAGACAAGTCCGTTGGAGTCTGTATTTTTCCCGGTTCTCCTTTCATATTATTTACAGACCTGCAAACAAAAATGGGAAGGCTGATGCTCTCTCCAGATTACCAGAAAAACCTGACAGACTTGAAACACCATCAGATATCATACCTAAAGACAGATTCATAGGGCTCACCAATACATTGCTTTCAGAGATAAAGAAACATACCAGAGAAGACACTACTCAAATTCCTCCTACACTTAAGATGAGTTCAGGAATTTATTATCATGAAGGGAAAAGGTACATACCTACTACATTGAGATCAACACTTCTACAGATGTACCATGATTCACCCCTTGCAGGACATCCTGGTACTCAACGTACCTTAGAACTTCTCAAAAGGACTTTTTGGTGGCCTAAGATGAGAGATACTGTTCATCAATATATCCAAACTTGTATGACATGTTGCGTTTCCAAACCCGAAAGAAAACCTCCATATGGACTACTTATGTCCTTACCAATACCCACTAAACCATGGCAACACTTATCGATGGATTTCATCGTAGATTTACCTCCATCTAAGAATCAGATCACTACAGGGAGTGCAGAATTATTAGGCAAATGAGTATTTTGACCACATCATCCTCTTTATGCATGTTGTCTTACTCCAAGCTGTATAGGCTCGAAAGCCTACTACCAATTAAGCATATTAGGTGATGTGCATCTCTGTAATGAGAAGGGGTGTGGTCTAATGACATCAACACCCTATATCAGGTGTGCATAATTATTAGGCAACTTCCTTTCCTTTGGCAAAATGGGTCAAAAGAAGGACTTGACAGGCTCAGAAAAGTCAAAAATAGTGAGATATCTTGCAGAGGGATGCAGCACTCTTAAAATTGCAAAGCTTCTGAAGCGTGATCATCGAACAATCAAGCGTTTCATTCAAAATAGTCAACAGGGTCGCAAGAAGCGTGTGGAAAAACCAAGGCGCAAAATAACTGCCCATGAACTGAGAAAAGTCAAGCGTGAAGCTGCCAAGATGCCACTTGCCACCAGTTTGGCCATATTTCAGAGCTGCAACATCACTGGAGTGCCCAAAAGCACAAGGTGTGCAATACTCAGAGACATGGCCAAGGTAAGAAAGGCTGAAAGACGACCACCACTGAACAAGACACACAAGCTGAAACGTCAAGACTGGGCCAAGAAATATCTCAAGACTGATTTTTCTAAGGTTTTATGGACTGATGAAATGAGAGTGAGTCTTGATGGGCCAGATGGATGGGCCCGTGGCTGGATTGGTAAAGGGCAGAGAGCTCCAGTCCGACTCAGACGCCAGCAAGGTGGAGGTGGAGTACTGGTTTGGGCTGGTATCATCAAAGATGAGCTTGTGGGGCCTTTTCGGGTTGAGGATGGAGTCAAGCTCAACTCCCAGTCCTACTGCCAGTTTCTGGAAGACACCTTCTTCAAGCAGTGGTACAGGAAGAAGTCTGCATCCTTCAAGAAAAACATGATTTTCATGCAGGACAATGCTCCATCACACGCGTCCAAGTACTCCACAGCGTGGCTGGCAAGAAAGGGTATAAAAGAAGAAAATCTAATGACATGGCCTCCTTGTTCACCTGATCTGAACCCCATTGAGAACCTGTGGTCCATCATCAAATGTGAGATTTACAAGGAGGGAAAACAGTACACCTCTCTGAACAGTGTCTGGGAGGCTGTGGTTGCTGCTGCACGCAATGTTGATGGTGAACAGATCAAAACACTGACAGAATCCATGGATGGCAGGCTTTTGAGTGTCCTTGCAAAGAAAGGTGGCTATATTGGTCACTGATTTGTTTTTGTTTTGTTTTTGAATGTCAGAAATGTATATTTGTGAATGTTGAGATGTTATATTGGTTTCACTGGTAAAAATAAATAATTGAAATGGGTATATATTTGTTTTTTGTTAAGTTGCCTAATAATTATGCACAGTAATAGTCACCTGCACACACAGATATCCCCCTAAAATAGCTAAAACTAAAAACAAACTAAAAACTACTTCCAAAAATATTCAGCTTTGATATTAATGAGTTTTTTGGGTTCATTGAGAACATGGTTGTTGTTCAATAATAAAATTAATCCTCAAAAATACAACTTGCCTAATAATTCTGCACTCCCTGTATATTTGTTATTGTGGACATTTTCACGAAAATGGCTAATTTCTTGCCATTTCACAAGCTTCCTACCTCTTCAGAAACTGCCAAATTATTCCTTAATAACATAGTAAAACTTCATGGTATACCATCCGTCCTCACAACAGATAGGGGAACCCAATATACCTCTGAATTTTGGTCAAAATTATGCAAACTTACTCAGATAGACCATAGATTCACCACCTCATTCCATCCACAGACCAATGGCCAGGCAGAGAGAGTTAACCAGTGGTTGGAGCAATACATACGCTGTTTCTGTTCCTATCATCAAAACGATTGGTTAGATTTCTTATCTATGGCGGAATTCGCATATAACAATTCTATCAATGCTTCTACAAAGGTCTCTCCATTTTATGCCAATTATGGGTATCATCCGAATTTCTTTCTAGATTCTAGTGGTGATCTGAATTTTCCCCTTGTTGATGATCTCCACAATTCTCTAATTGACAACTTCAACTTCCTCCATGAAAACATCAAACAAGCACAATCTGTTCAAAAGAAACATTACGATCTACGTAGGAGGGAACCTCCAATTTATTCAATCGGGGACAAGGTTTGGTTGTCAACGAAGAACTTGAAGCTGCAAATCCCAAGCAAAAAATTAGCGAGCCTCTTCCTTGGTCCATTTTGTATCAGTAAAATCGTGAATCAGAATGCTGTCACTCTTGACCTCCCGAACAGCCTTCGAATCCACCCTACATTCCACGTCTCACTTTTAAAACCTTATACGGCACAGAGAGTTACAGATGTTCTTCTTCCACCTCTTCCGATTCAACCAGATCCCGATGAGTTTGAGGTTCACAGTATTCTAGATTCAAGATTACGTCGAGGGACCTTGCAGTACTTGGTTCGGTGGAAGAATTTTTCATCAGATGATGACTCATGGGAACCGGCTGTCAATATCAATGCCCCTAGGCTGATTTCTGTTTTCCATCGCCGGTACCCAGATAGACCTCGTCCTGTAGCTGTGGAACAGCTCCCTTGAGAGGCGGGTACTGTAAGGGATGCTGTGTCTTTAAGTGCCTACAAACCTTATTGGTTACTCCGCCTTTAAATAGGTTAAACAGCTAAGCAACATTGCTTAGTTATTCTAATTGTTTCCTGTGTGAACACCTGAGAACCAAGCCACTTCCTAAACACTTGAGAAAGGATCTCATTCCTCCTCTCCGGATCTTGTACTTCTAAAGCTAACTAATTTGATTTGAATTCCCAGCTATTTGACACACCATTCCTCAACTCTTCAAACAGTAGTTCAGTACCTGGCATTCCTGCTCATCTACAAGGTAAAACAATTGCAATTTATCAAAACACTGTTTACCTTTCAATTCCTCTCGCATCCAGTCAGGACTACATTACCCAGAAGCACTTACCTCAACATTGCGGTTACTTACTGTTTGGCGAACAGCAGCAGCAAACGGATCTCTCTCACTCTCAAACCGCAACTGACTCCTAACACCAGTTCACAGATAATAAGGTACCAGAACTGTAGCAGCATATTAAGCTTTTCTTTGCATAAACGTATGTTGAATAATCAGTTTATCCTGTAGACCGTTTATTAAAAATAAAACAGGAAAACTTAATTACTTCAATAGCTGTTCATATGGTTCCTTCCTTTGCTTACATAAAACAGATATTAACCATTGATTGTCTAAACTTCTAGAATCCAAATAAGAGCTATTGGTTATCTAATACAAATCATTCTATATAAACTATCACCACTAAATCTGTGATTGCCTTACTAAATTAGGGTAATTGAATTCTGTGGTGAAACAAACCTATTTTCAAACACTGTTAGTGCTTTCCTTAAAAAGAGATTACAAAACAATTCCTCTTTGAGCAAGCTGGTTAATTCAAATTCTAACCACCTTGTGTATCTGTAAATTGAGTTCCTAAAAGGACTGTCCTTACACATACACACATACACACATACACACATACACACATACACACATACACACATACACACATACACACATACACACATACACACATACACACATACACACATACACACATACACACATACACACATACACACATATATATATATATATATATATATATATATATATATATATATATAACAACATTTTAAATTAGGGGGAGATAAAAGGCGAGTTTAAAATCCTCCACTATGCACAAAATATAGAAAAAATAACTCATTGTGTAGTTCATTAACAAATCTAGACAGGCCCAGAGGCTTGTTTTCCCACAGAAAACCTTTGAATTACATTGTTTCCAATGCAGCAAAGGATTCTGGGTAAGATATGTAAATTAAGTACACAATGACACACCTTTTTACTTCTGTCTGCTTTTCAGCAGGTTCCCTTTACACCAAAGTATCGCTGTTCACACAGCTTATAAACTTAGCTAGGGTTAGTACAGTGATTCATGATGGTTATGAATCCCTGTACTAACCCTAGCTAAGTTTATAAGCTGTGTGAACAGCGATACTTTGGTGTAAAGGGAACCTGCTGAAAAGCAGACTGAAGTAAAAAGGTGTGTCATTGTGTAATTAATTTGCATATCTTTCCCAGAATCCTTTGCTGCATTGGAAACAATGTAATTCAGACGTTTTCTGTGGGAAAACAAGCCTCTGGGCCTGTCTAGATTTGTTAATGAACTACACAATGAGTTATTTTTTCTATATTTTGTGCGTAGTGGAGGATTTTAAACTCGCCTTTTATCTCCCCCTAATTTAAAATGTTGTTGTATTCTGCCTGGAATCAACTTCACCCAGCAGTGATTCTAACCTTCTCCCAGCTGATGAGTGGCAAAAACCACGAAACAGTCACTGGGATGGTTATGAATCACTGTACTAACCTATTTATTTTAAATATATATATATATATATGTATATATATATGTATATGTATATGTATGTATGTATGTACAAACAAACAAACATATATACACTTTGGATTTGTTTCCACTCAAATATCTTAAAACATGAAAAATCATTTTTATTCAATTTTAATATTTTAACATGTGTTTTACTGTGTATTTACTGTAAATATTTTACATTTCAATGTTCTTCACATAGTAGAATATGTTCTTTGTATGTTTAAATATATATCTGCATATAGCTATACCTGTATATGTTTATATAACATAATAATATATATATAGAACATTTTCTTCTATGTGAAGAACATTGGAATGTGAAATATGAATAACTCACGTTGGGTTGAGCACACTTGGGGTAGATTTATCAAGCAGCGGATACTGCAATCTACCCCCATAGTTTCAGGTTCCCCTGAAACTTAAAGAGACATGGAACCCACATTTTTTCTTTCATGATTTAGAAAGAGCATGACATTTTAAACAACTTTCTAATTTACTTCTATTATTTAATTTGCTTCATTCTCTTGATATCACTTGCTGAAAAGCATATCTAGATATGCTCAGTAGCTGCTTATTGGTTGCTGCACATAGAGGCCTCCTGTGATTGGCTCACACATGTGCATTGCAATTTCTTCAACAAAAGATATCTAAAGAATTGAGCAAATGAGATAATAAAAGTAAATTGGAAAGTTATTTAAAATTGCATGCCCTGGGAGCGCAGGTGTGTGGTCAGGTGTTCTACCTGCTCTGATTCACCTTCCTACAAGCCCTTGGCGGGACTCGCGCCTAAACCCTCTGACCACGGGCGGCTTGTACAGCGGGAGATTCACTGATACCGCTACCCGAGCCTCATAGTGCCATACCACCGCACCAATATTGAAAATATTGAAAGCAGAGACTGTCTAGAGTTTACCCGGACCAAATACTTTGTAAAGACTGTCGGCTTTATACTATAACTTTGTATCCTGTCCTGGGAGCAATATTCTGAAACAGGGACTTGACGCTAATTTATACCGCCTGAGTGTATATGTCTTTGCTGTAAGTGTTCTTGCAAAGATAACTAGACCTCTTTGGACTCGAAATTCCGTTATCGGATGGTGGCCATTAAATCTCTTTGACCGCATATGGGGTGGACATCCCCCCCCCACCCCAGCTTTTCCCGGCACCTCCATATTAAAGAACAAGGCTAAGCTTATTGGGCCAGTTATCGGCTGGGCTCTGACTCCTACAACTCTGCAGGGAAAGCACAACGAATAAGCCCAGGAGCTACGAGGAGACTCTACACGGCACTCACCTTTCTCCACCTCTCCCTCCCACCGATGCTGCGTGAGGGCTGAGGACTGCCGCTGAGCTTTGGTCTGGCTGAGTGTCTTCTCGGCCCCCTGTCCTTCCGGTGCTCTACGTGTGAGCCTTCTGGTTGCGGTGACTGCTTCCTGTCTCTCTGGTAACTGTTTTGGATAGCACTCCCCCTCCCACCGGTGCTGCGTGGGGGGGAGCTGCTGTGGGCTGCAGTCACGGTTTGGATGCCGTCCGTGTAAGCAAGCAGGCTTGAGATATAAAACATCTCCATCAGGTGCAGGGGCACACTCTCCCATACCGGAGTCCGCCCTGAGTCCAGACCTGGGCGAAGAGATCCGTGCTTGAGGCATCAAGAATACAGACTGCTCCACACCGTTGTTGATACCGGCTTTCCCCCCCCCCACCGGTGCTGCGCGAGGGGGGTGCTGGTCTAATGGTGTGCTTCTTTTCTGGCTATAACAGCAGCTACACGGATAAGACCACACGGACAGGGTCAGGTATTCTACTGTTGTTAGTAGAGCTTTGTGCTCCCTGCTATTGCCTATCTAAAGAACTGCATGAAACATACAAACTTTTCTTTATAAATTCCGCTACAAATGTGTTTGACTCTTAAAGTAATCATGCAATCATTCTAGCTGAAAAGGTATTATAGTTGCCTACATATATCTTTATTCTCAGTGTTTAAAACAGTCATGTCTGTTGGGGATAGTAACTAATCGGGCACTTCTCCAACAGAGTGTAATTTATTTCACGCTAGAGAATTAATCTAATCTACTGGTGCTCTCACTTTGGGTCATTAACTGTAGGCTACAAATCTCTGAAATACTTAACCTGCTTTAGAATATATCAGAGCGGCCTGATTGAATAAATCTAGCAAGATCATATCAAATATAACTTTATCTTTAAGCCTACTTATACTATTTTAGTATATTTTATATAAGAAGAAGGAAGCCAGAGCTTGTTGTTTAAACTGGTTAAAGTGCCTCAGACAAGGTACACCCCAACACTTTAGATAAGGGAAAATAAGATCGGCAAATTGATCTTTTACTCAGGCTCTCTGATATAAATTAACAAACAGTAGGGCTAATTTTGTATATCTTGCTGCTGCCTTAGGCACAAACTTAAATCCCTGTGATTTAATATATATATATCTAACCTCCTCAAGAAAATACCAGAGAGTTCTGAATTAATACATTTAGGAAAGTCATATCAAATACTTCTTCATATTTAAGCCTAAATATACTATTCTAGTACACATTACACCAAAGGAAGGAAATCAGATTTGTTCTTTTTTTTTTTTGGGTGTATGTGTTTTACTTTGATGTTGCATATCCCTGAACTGTCTTGTTGATGTTTAAACTGGTCAAATTGCTTCAGGCAGGGTGCGCCCCAACACCTTAAGCAAGGAAAATAAGCCTGGTAAATTAATTTTTTGTTCAGGTTCTTTGACACAATTAAACGAATAGTAGGGCTAATTTTGTATCAACCTATCACCGCCATAGGCATAAGCTTAAATCATTATGGGTCAGTATACTACTGAAATTAAAAAATAACCTAACTGCTTAGCAGTTCACAGCTTGTAATATACCTAATATTCACAGGATATTAATTTTTTGATTGTTTGGTTATAAATAAAAGAGCGCTAAACAGAACTACAGAAAAAGAAAAGGAAGAAAATAGATTAGAGGTAAATAGCTTCCCCGAATACCATATATGGCTGGATAAGGGGTCATTATAAGTGTCCTGAAACATTGCTAACCTCTACAACAGAATAGATATTTTCTTTTTTCCTCTTTTCGTTTCTTTTGTCTCTTGCTCTTCTGCTTTCTGGTGGGTCTTTTTTTTTTTTTTAACACGAGCACGTAAATGAATTAAGTAGACACTTCCCCACCTATCCACTCACCTTTTCCTCCCCCTTTTTTTTTTTTTTTTTTTTTTCTTTTCTTTCCTTTTGTTTTTTTTGTTTATATATATATTTTTGAGTCTCTCTCTCACTGGGTAGTAAATACCCCATAATCTTTTTTAATCACATCACATGGATAAATTTTTTCACAGCCACCCCAAAAATTCTCCCCCAGCTATGGCAGGAAGGCAGAGAGACAAAAAGAATAAAGCACTTCATGAAACCTCGGTTGAGGTTCATACATCTGGGAGTAGTTCCCCAGTAGAGCCACTAGACATCCAGACTTTAGTTAGTAAGATTTCAGAAGCTCTGGCTCCCAAATTTGATGCTTTAAAAATAGAAATAAAACAAGACATCCTATTCTTATCAAACGAGGTCAAACAGTTTTCACATAGACTCTCTGAGGCAGAGCAGAGAATTTCAGATCTTGAGGACACTAATCTGTCTTATAAAAATAGTATTGAGGCCTTAAACACAACATTATTAAAAATTCAGAACAAAATGGAAGATCTTGAAAATAGATCTAGAAGGAATAATCTAAGAATCATTGGAGTTCCAGAAGAGAAACAATATGAGAACCTAGACAAATTGATCACAGAGACAATACCGAGACTATTACAGATCCCTGAGTCCTCCCCAAGGATAGTTATCGAGAGGGCCCACAGAATAGGGACACTTACTTTAAATAAAACTAACACGAGGCCAAGACCCATAATCGTTAAGGTTTTGAACTTTCAGCACAAAGTGGCAATGCTCCAGGCTTATCGCAAATATCAACCTATATTTTTAGGCAACGTAAAAATTCTCATGTTCCAAGACTATTCGGCAGAAGTTGCCTCAAAAAGAAGGGAGATTGCCCCAGTGTGCTCACGGTTTATAAACCAAGGTGTACAGGCTGCCTTGCTTTACCCAGCAAAATTAAAAATACAAAGGGAGGGACGCACATATTTCTTTGATTCTGCCCAAGATGCAGTAAAATTTTATGATGAGATATTTCCCTCAGGACATGTTTAAAATTAGTTTTGACATTGTTGACAACTTAGATATTCTACTTAATACAAAAATGCATAGGAGTAACGTAAACAAGGGAGGGGAGGGAAGGGAGGGTAGACCCTTCCCACTAGCCTCTCCACAAGGGGATACTGGTGTTTTTCATTTCGTGTTTTTTTTTTTTCCTGTATTTATTTACAGCCTGACAATATCAATATAGATGGTTATGAGATGCATAATACTCACACAAGGCTCAGATCATAGCCTTTACATATCGCAATGGTTCTTGTTATATGTTGGGGTGTCTCGTCATGTCTTGTGTGTTTTTTTTTTGTTTTTTTTTTTCCCTGAATATATGTGCTGCCCTATTCTTCCATTTTTTTTTATGCAATGATTGACATGATAAAAGGTTTTAAATTGGCCTCTTGGAATATTGGGGGTATTACATCACCTATTAAACGTAAAACAGTAATAGCACAGTTAAGAAAAATTCAGACAGATATCGCATTTTTGCAGGAAACTCACCTTAAAATGCAAGAGGTTCTTAAACTTAAGTGTTCTTGGGTGAATGAAGTGCTTGCGTCGCCCAGTACCCAAAGGAAAGGAGGGGTAGCGATACTATTAGGTAAAAAGATAAAATACCAGGTTCTCCACACCAACTCAGATCCAGAAGGGAGGTTCTTAATGGTAAAAATTAAAATTGATCAAATACTTTACACACTATGTAACATATATGCTCCAAACGTATTTAGCTTCCCTTTTTGGGAAAAGCTTCAAGCAAACTTACTGTCCTATACAGAAGGTTTTCTGATACTAGGTGGGGACTTCAACATGGCACCACAATTCCCCCTAGACAGGTTAAGGCATAAGAACTCCTCTCTTAGAACCAAAAGGGACAACTTAGAAGCCAAAATGTTTCTCAAACTTTTTCAGAATCTCCGACTTAGAGATATATGGAGGTCATACAACCCAGACTCCAGGGATTTTACCTGCCTTCCTAAGGCGCACAAGTCACTGTCAAGAATTGACCTGATCCTCATAGATGAGAGATTATGCAAAGTAAAACTAGATGTTAAAATTTTACCTATTTGTATATCGGATCATGCTCCAATCTCTTTAGAGTTTTTCTCGAGCAATCCTACTTCAAGATACTCCAGATTTGTTTTTCCCACTTATCTTGCTTCTGATCTTAAATTTAAAAATTGGCTAAACATTAAGTTTCAGGAATACTCTTCCTTCAACAAAGAATACATCAATCGTCCTATAATCTTCTGGGAAGCTGCCAAGGCGGTTCTGAGAGGAGAAATTTTAGCCTATACGATAAACAGGACAAAAAAATTTAAGCTCAGAGAAAGAGAAATTATAAGATCCGTTTCTAACTCTTATAACGCCTACCTATTAGACAAAACACCTAGAAATTGGGCAAAATATACCCAAGCGTTAAAGGAAAGAGACTCCTTTCTCTTACTTAAGACTACACAGAAAGATCTGAAATTCCAAGCCAAATTATATAGGTATGGGAGCAAATCAGGAAAACTGCTAGCAAAATTAGTAAAAAGAGATAAGTGCTCAGCTATGATTGAGTCATTACAGGGGGAAAACAAGACAATAACATCTTCAGAAGATATAATTCAATCTTTTGTAGAATACTATCAGGACATATATTCCTTGAAAACCTCAAATTTACAGGCACGGGAATCTTTTTGGGATAAAATTACATATAATCTGGCACCTTCAGATCTAGTTGAAGCGCTTAATCTTCCTATAACTGAGCCCGAGATTTCAAAAGCAATTCTTGCTCTCTCCTTAAACAAAGCCTCGGGCCCCGATGGTTTACCTAATGAATTTTATAAAATACTTTCCACTTCAATATCACCTCATTTACTTTCTTTATATAATGAGATTTACATAAAAGGCATTATTCCCCCACCCAGTTTTTCTGCCTCAATCACAACCTTAATTCTTAAGCAGGGGAAAGAGCCTGATAGAAAGGAATCATACAGGCCAATAGCATTATTAAATACCGATTATAAAATGTTGTCTTCCATTGTAGCAGATAGGCTGCAAATACTTCTCCCTAGTATTATACATAAAGATCAGGCAGGGTTTATGTCTAAAAGAAACTCGTCAGCAAAGATCAGGGAACTTTTCTTAACTATAGATCATTTTAACAAGATGCGGAGAAAGCATTTGATTCTGTTCATTTTGATCATCTGTTATACTCTCTTCAACAATTTGGTTTACAAGGTAACTTTTTTAATTTTATCGATAATCTACATAAAACAGCTTCTACTAGAATTTTAGCTAATGGTTTAACTTCTTCAAACATTTTCCTTAAGAGAGGTACCCGTCAGGGGTGTCCTCTCTCCCCCCTCCTCTTTAATATCTCAATTGAGCCCTTTGCCATACACATCAGACAACATCTGGATGGTATTAGGATTGGTGAGAAAGAGATGAAATTAGCTTTATATGCTGACGATATTTTAATATATACGTCTAAAACATCTACGAATGTCCCTAAACTCATAGCAATCATAGAACAATTTGGGGCTTTTTCTGGTTATAGAGTGAACACGTCAAAATCCGAACTACTATGGATTAATCAATCCAAGGAATCTATGGGCAATATCCCATTCAAAATAGTGACTAGCTCCTTTAGATATCTTGGTATTTTGATCTCCTCCAATCCAGATACGTGGTATAATCTTAACATACCTCCGATATTAAATAAGATTAAAGAAAACCTGAGAACCTGGCAAAATCTTCCTCTATCATTGTCAGGTCGTATTGCCCTATATAAAATGGTCTGCCTCCCGAAGATACTATATATTCTACAAAATACTCCTTTGGTTCTTAAAGGTAAAGATGTCTTAGTATTTAACGCTGCACTGAGAAAATTTATTTGGCAGAATAAAAAGCCTAGAATCTCGCTAACTAAATTGTCTCTTCCTAGAGAGTACGCAGGGCTAGCCTTGCCAGACATTAAACTTTATAACCTTGCCTTCTTGACCCGATTGATTTTGGATTGGATTTCAGAAAGAGATTATGTCACTAATAACGAATTGGAAAAAAATATTTTATATCCATTTACCCCTTTAGCTGTACTTCATTGCACGAGAAGCTCTCTACCGAAAGAAATGAAAAATATGAAAACAATATTTAATCCTTTATTAGCTTGGTGGAGAGTGTGTAAACTCCTCAATATCGAACAAGGAGTATCTAAACATATGCCAATAGTAGGCAACCCTCAAGTTCAAGCGGGTCTTAATTTGTCTCCTTTCCAGAGATGGGAGGCACTAGGTTTGGGGAAAATGTATCAAATGTTGGATTTTGAAAGGAAATGCATAAAAACTTTTGATACTCTAAGAGAGGAGTTCAAACTATCCCATAAAGAGTTCTTTGCCTACCTTCAAGTAAGACACTTTGTCCTAAACTTAGTTGATAAATTTGGCTGGACTTGGTCACTAGGAAATATAGAGAAATGGCTAATTTTAGCTAAAAATGGCTTAATGTCAGTTTCCCCCATATATTGAGACCTAAATTCTCCAAAAGGCAACTCCAGCTTGGAAAAAATACTCGATAATTGGGCGGTGGCTCTATCGCAGAACTTGGGGGATATTAAATTAATTCAATATTCACTATCTGAAGTCTCAAGAATCACTCTCTCCTCATCATGGAGAGAATCACATATAAGATTATTACTTATGACCTATTTTACTCCTGAAAAAGCTGTGCGATGCAGGAACACTGAATTCAATCGATGTCCTAGATGTTCCTTACCATCGGCCAATCTTCTACATATGATGTGGAATTGTCCAAAAATTCAACAGTTTTGGCTGAAGGTACAATATTGGCTTAATACACTAGGAATTCTCCCTTTGACCCTCTTGCCAGCACACATTATTTTTCTATGGAAAGAACCGGAAGATCGAGTAGTAAACACTAAAATAGTTAACTTAGCTGTTTTAGCAGCAAGATACTTAATTTTTAAGAAATGGAAGAATAGGACAGCCCCCAGTATCCAAGAGGTTAGAAACTGCCTTAAAAAACAATGTATTCTGGAACAAATAGACACCAATCTGGAAGATGAAGGGGATATTATTTTGTTTTTCAGAAAGTGGTCGGTTTTTATTAGATCTCTTCCCTTGAATGAAATTGACAGTTTAATATACCCATTCAGAAATACTGAATTGGTCTTGCTCGGTCTCTGGTAATAATTTTTTTTTTTTTTTTTTTTTTTTTTTCTCTGTTGTTGTCTGTCTTGTTGAGTGTTGTAATGGCTTTGTCGAAATGTAATTGTCTTTTGTCAAGGGGGGGAATACAAAAAATGGAAAAATGTATCTCAACAGTTAATGACGAAGTTCGAGGAGTACTAGATTGAAACCATATGTTAAGATTAACAAGGGCTGAAAGCCCTTAAATTTTACAGAAAAGGTTTATTCTTTTCTTATTGTTTTTTTCTTTTGTTCTTCTGTTATTGTTTTTCACTGTTTTATATATTGGGCATATCAAGATATGAAATGTATATTATTGTTTGGTTTCTAATTATTTGTTTTGTTCTCCTTTTATGCTGTTTCCACTGAAATTATACGAAATCTTATTATGTCTGTTGAAATACAACAATAAAAAAAAAAAAATTGCATGCCCTATCTGAATCATGAAAGTTAAATTTTGACTAGACTGTCCCTTTAAGTTAAGAAGCAGCAGTCTTAATGACAGCAATCATCCAGATCAGATACGATCGGGATGATTGACATCCCCTGCTAGCGGCTGCGAATGTGCAGAGGGCGGTATTGCACAAGAATTTCACACAAAATGCTTGTGCAATGATAAATGCTGACATCGTATGCTGTCTGCATTTATTGATGTCGGGCCCGACACATGATAAATCGTCCCCTTGGTCTTACGTGGTATATGGTTAGTGCGTGAACGATTAGTGTTAGGGGATTTTTTTAAAACACGTTTCATTGAAGTCTATGGGGCGAATGTATCAGCATTGTTGCGATATCCAAAGTCCTGTAGTTAGCGCTTCAGGTTTTAGTTTGTGTGAAAACATTTCACTTTCAACTTGTAATACATGCTCAAACCCGCACACATTAAAAGTTTACTTCTGGCAGTGTTTGCGCACGCGTGAAAGCGCTAAATAACGCACCACTTGTTATCTGGCCTGGAATGTCCACACCAAGCTGAATTTTATCACTGGTCCATATGCTATTTATGAGGGTAAATACCATTCCAGTGGTAGCATTGGTTCCAGTTATCATTGGTTGTCATCTGCATCTATATGACAACCCCTGCTATAGCTATAAGTGCACCAGTCACAAACACATATCACCTGCCTCATCATGCCAGCACATGCTGTAAGTGTACCTACATTTTTTATTTAAGTTAAAGGATACTGAGATATTAACACATGCTCAGTTTATCTGTCTTACTCATATTTATGGTTTTGCACATAGATGTTCTGTTCTGCATGACTTGAAAAATATACATGGCACGTAGGATGTAGTCAGAAATGACATGTAAGGTGCAGTCAGAATATTAAGGAGCTACATACACAACTTTACGAGTCAGATAACAAATTTACATATACATATATAACAAATTATAAAGATAGTAGGCACAAACTCAGAATTATGAACTGTGGCTATGCAATTTGTAAAACTCTCCTACCACATATAAGTATAGAACTACCACAGTTACTAGCACAGATGATTCCTGTCTAGCAACAGCAGACAGACATTGATTACCACTATGAAGACCACCAGAGCCAGCTTCATGCCAGCCATCCTCCACAAACAAAGAACAAGTGAACTACCACTTCTTGATGTTACTGGGAATGTAAACTGTGATACGGAACAGCGACCCCCTGCTGGATTAGAGAAATAATCAGCTGATTTTGCAGAAAGTGAAGTTGGTTCTTATCATTAACATACTGGGACATGGTACATAAAACCCATTTAGGATAATTCAGTACAATCCAGGATAGCATAGATTTACTCTTGAAAAAATAAGGGACAGATTGACAAAATTCAAGATTCTTCCTAACAAATGAAAAATTAGGTATACATTGCCCACAGTAATAAAAAAAAAAAGGAATTCTGTTCACCTTACTGTAGGGCGTAGGAAAATGGAGTTCAAGTCTATATCCTGGAATAGAGGGAAATGTATTCAATTTAGGTTAAACATTAGATGGAAACAATTCCTCTCTTGTTTAACAGGCCAGTCTCTGTTGCTATGCTGTTAAGACTTTTAATCTTTTAATATATCTGCCTGATACTGTACAAAAGATAGAGAAGCCTCGAGATGCTGATGGATTTTGGAATGACCAGTATTAAAAATAGAGGGAAAGAAAGGAAGAGTAAGGAAAAGCTAAAGGACATCATCATACTGTATGTATATATTTATACATACTTCAAGAACAGGCACTCACCGGTATTTAGCAATCACAAATTTTGTTTAAGTTCAGTCATGTCTCGGAGCGAACCCCTTCCTCAGACCAATGGAATACAGGCGAGTGCCTGTCTGTTCTTTGAAGTATATATTTTTATACGGTGCACCCTGGATGATGATTTATTGGAGCTCTTGTACATGATCTATATTTCACTGATGTATACTTAGCCTTGAATGCACCCCGGGCACTTGTGTTTACTGAGAGTGTGTGCAGTGCCCTACGGACATTTATATATATATATATATACATACACACACACACACATATATATATATATATATATATATATATATATATATATATATATATATATATATATATACTGTATATATATATATATATATATATATATATATACACATATATAGATATATTTATACATATACACACACATATATACTGTGTATATATATATATATATATATATATATATATATATATATATATATATAAATAGATATAGTTATATATATAAATATATATATACATTTAGGGGTCAATTTATTATTGTGTGGACGGACATGATACAATGTAGCGTATCATGTCTGCCGCACATCGATAAATGCCAATAGCATACGCTGTTAGCATTTATTATTGCACCAGCAGTTCTTGTGAACTGCTGGTGCAATACCGCCCCCTGCAGATTGGCAGCCAATCGTCTGCTCGCAGGGGTGTCAATCAGCCCGATCGTATTCGATCAGGCTGATTGCTGTCTGCCACCTCAGAGGTGGTAGACGAGTTAAGGAGCAGCGGTCTTAGGACTGCTGCTTCTTAACTTCCGCTTCAGGCGGAACTGAAGCAGAGTGGGTCGGAAGCAGCATCCGCTGCTTCATAAATTGACCCCATAAACTCCACTTGTCACTTTCCTTATTTGGAAAAGCTAAGCAAGACTTGTTACTGGAGTAGACAAGGCTTCCCACAGTCATTGTGTCAGCAAAATATCCATTGTTTTACAGATCCTTATCTTATATCTGCTGAAGCCAAGTAGGGCAAGTATGGCAAGTTTGAGCTTGTAAAGTCTACAGTTTGCAATTCCAGTTCTCAAAAATGGAAAACCCACAATTTACAGACTTAAATTAAAGGAAAAGGGAGCAAAATGCAAAATAAATCATGAAAGGGAATTGCAAAGATTATTCGACTACACATAATATACTCTGCACGACACTGCACTAGATCAACTGCGCTGAAGCCGAAAGTATGTTAGGAACACTTTACAGTCCTATGTTCTTTACATAGAAGAACATTTTCTTTTTGTTATTAAACACAATGGCATCTACTTATCAAGCCGTCAACCGCAAATACACTGGAATTCCGCAGCTTATTTGTGGCGAGCCTGATTCCCCTTAGTTATCAAAGCCTACAGACCGGCAAAAGTAGAAATTTGTGACATAACATACAATCCGCCGGTCTCAGTCTGACACAGATCGATGCTTACTTCATGTTCCGAATGCAAGTTCGGCACTATCTGACTACTTTTGCTAGTTAACAAAAATCTACCAGGTACGATCGGCACTATTCCGGCCCAGCGTACCTGGTTTTCAATCCGCCGCCCTGGAGGTGGCGGATGCTATAGGAATCAATGGGAGTCTAAAAGCAGCGAAAGCTTATGTTCACACTGCTGCCTAATATCCCATTGATTCCTATGGGAGAATAAAGTTATGTTTACACCTAAAACCCTAACATGTACCCCGTGTCTAAACACCCCTAATCTGCTGCCCCCTACACCGCCGCCACCTACATTATACTTATTAACCCCTAATCTGCCGCCCCGCCACCTACATTATATTATTAACCCCTAAACCGCCACTCCCGGAGCCCACCACCACTTACATGATACTTATTAACCCCTAATCTGCCGTCCCCAACGTCGCCGCCACTATATTAAATTTATTAACCCATAAACCTAAGTCTAACCCTAACACCCCCTAATTTAAATATAATTTAAATAAATCTAAATAAAATTACTATCAGTAACTAAATTATTCCTATTTAAAACGAAATACTTACCTATAAAATAAACTCTAAGGCCTAGATTTGGAGTTTTGCGGCCAAGGGGGTGCGTTAGCTACGCAAGCTTTTTTCTGGCCGCACCTTTTAAATACCGCTGGTATTTAGAGTTCACAGAATGGCAGGGTTTTCAGTGCGTTAGGCTCCAAAAAGGGAGCGTAGAGCATAATTTAACGCCACTGCAACTCTAGATACCAGCGGTGCTTACGGACGCAGCCAGCCTCAAAAATGTGCTCGTGCACGATTCCCCCATAGGAAACAATGGGGCTGTTTGAGCTGAAAAAAACCTAACACCTGCAAAAAAGCCGCGTTCAGCTCCTAACGCAGCCCCATTGTTTTCTATGGGGAAACACTTCCTACGTCTGCACCTAACACCCTAACATGTACCCCGAGTCTAAACCCCCCTAACCTTACACTTATTAACCCCTATTCTGCCGCCCCCACTATTGCTGACACCTGCATATTTTTTTTAACCCCTAATCTGCCGCTCCGTAAACCGCCGCTACTTACATTATCCCTATGTACCCCTAATCTGCTGCCCCTAACACCGCCGACCCCTATATTATATTTATTAACCCCTAATCTGCCGCCCCCAACGTCGCCTCCACCTAACTACACTTATTAACCCCTAATCTGCCAACCGGACCTGAGCGCTACTATAATAAATGTATTAACCCCTAATCCGCCTCACTCCCGCCTCAATTACCCTATAAGAAATAGTATTAACCCCTAATCTGCCCTCCCTAACATTGCCGACACCTAACTTCAATTATTAACCCCTAATCTGCCGACCGGAGATCACAGCTACTCTAATAAATTTTTTAACCCCTAAAGCTAATTCTAACCCTAACCCTAACACCCCCCTAAGTTAAATATAATTTTATTCTAACGAAATAAATTAACTCTTATTAAATAACTTATTCCTATTCCTATTTAAAGCTATTTAAATACTTACCTGTAAAATAAACCCTAATATAGCTACAATATAAATTATAATTACATTGTAGCTATTTTAGGATTAATATTTATTTTACAGGCAACTTTGTAATTATTTTAACCAGGTAAAATAGCTATTAAATAGTTACAAACTATTTAATAGTTACCTAGTTAAAATAATAACAAAATTACCTGTAAAATAAATCCTAACCTAAGTTACAATTAAACCTAACACTACACTAGCAATAAATAAATTAAATACAATTCCTACAAATAAATACAATTAAATAAACTAACTAAAGTACAAAAAATAAAAAAGAACTAAGTTACAAAAAATAAAAAAATATTTACAAACATTAGAAAAAAATTACAACAATTTTAAACTAATTACACCTACTCTAAGCCCCCTAATAAAATAACAAAGACCCCCAAAATAAAAAAATGCCCTACCCTATTCTAAATTACAAAAGTTCAAAGCTCTTTTACCTTACCAGCCCTTAAAAGGGCCCTTTGCGGGGCATGCCCCAAAAAATTCAGCTCTTTTGCCTGTAAAAAAAAACATACAATACCCCCCCCCAACATTACAACCCACCACCCACATACCCCTAATCTAACCCAAACCCCCCTTAAATAAACCTAACACTAATCCCCTGAAGATCTTCCTACCTTATCTTCACCACGCCGGGTTCACCGATCGATCCAGAAGAGCTCCTCCGATGTCTTGATCCAAGCCCAAGCGGGGGGCTGAAGAGGTCCATGATCCGACTGAAGTCTTCATCCAAGTGGGAGCGGAAGAGGTCCATGATCCGGCTGAAGTCTTCATCCAAGCGGGAGCTGAAGAGGTCCATGATCCGGCTGAAGTCTTCTATCAAGCGGCATCTTCAATCTTCTTTCTTCCGGATCCATGTTCATCCCGCCGACGCGGAAAATCCATCTTCACCGACGACTTCCCGACGAATGACGGTTCCTTTAAGGGACGTCATCCAAGATGGTGTCCCTCAAATTCCGATTGGCTGATAGGATTCTATCAGCCAATCGGAATTAAGGTAGGAAAATTCTGATTGGCTGATGGAATCAGCCAATCAGAATCAAGTTCAATCTGATTGGCTGATCCAATCAGCCAATCAGATTGAGCTCGCATTCTATTGGCTGTTCCGATCAGCCAATAGAATGCGAGCTCAATCTGATTGGCTGATCGGATCAGCCAATCGGATTGAACTTGATTCTGATTGGCTGATTCCATCAGCCAATCAGAATTTTCCTACCTTAATTCCGATTGGCTGATAGAATCCTATCAGCCAATCGGAATTCGAGGGACGCCATCTTGGATGACGTCCCTTAAAGGAACCTTCATTCGGCGAGTAGGCGTCGGTTGAAGAGGTTGGATCCGCGTCGGTTGGAAAGAAGATGGCTCTGCTCCGCTCCAGAAGAAAGAAGATTGAAGATGCGGCTTGATAGAAGACTTCATCCCGATGATGGACTTCCGACTTCAGCCCGATGATGGATTTCTTCAGCCGCCGCTTGGATCCAGACTTCAGCCCGAGGATGGACATCACTCTTTAGCCCCCCGCTTGGGCTTGGATCAAGACTCTGGACCGATCGGTGAACCTGGCATGGTGAAGACAAGGTAGGAAGATCTTCAGGGGCTTAGTGTTAGGTTTATTTAAGGGGGGTTTGGGTTAGATTAGGGGTATGTGGGTGGTGGGTTGTAATGTTGGGAGGGGGTATTGTATGTTTTTTTTACAGGCAAAAGAGCTGAATTCTTTGGGGCATGCCCCGCAAAGGGCCCTGTTCAGGGCTGGTAAGGTAAAAGAGCTTTGAACTTTTGTAATTTAGAATAGGGTAGGGCATTTTTTTACTTTGGGGTCTTTGTTATTTTATTAGGGGGCTTAGAGTAGGTGTAATTAGTTTAAAATTGTTGTAATATTTTTCTAATGTTTGTAAATATTTTTTTATTTTTTGTAACTTAGTTCTTTTTTATTTTTTTGTACTTTAGTTAGTTTATTTCATTGTATTTATTTGTAGATATTGTATTTAATTAATTTATTGATAGTGTAGTGTTAGGTTTAATTGTAGATAATTGTAGGTATTTTATTAAATTAATTTATTGATAGTGTAGTGTTAGGTTTAATTGTAACTTAGGTTAGGATTTATTTTACAGGTGATTTTGTAATTATTTTAACTATTTTAGCTATTAAATAGTTCTTAACTATTTAATAGCTATTGTACCTGGTTAAAATAAATACAAAGTTACCTGTAAAATAAATATTAATCCTAAAATAGCTACAATATAATTATTATTTATATTGTAGCTATATTAGGGTTTATTTTACAGGTAAGTATTTAGCTTTAAATAGGATTAATTTATATAATAAGAGTTAATTTATTTCGTTAGATTTAAATTATATTTAACTTAGGGGGGTGTTAGTGTTAGGGTTAGACTTAGCTTTAGGGGTTAAAAAATGTATTAGAATAGCGGTGAGCTCCAGTCGGCAGATTAGGGGTTAATGTTTGAAGTTAGGTGTCGGCGATGTTAGGGAGGGCAGATTAGGGGTTAATACTATTTATTATAGGGTTATTGAGGCGGGAGTGAGGCGGATTAGGGGTTAATAACTTTATTATAGTAGCGGTGCGGTCCGCTCGGCAGATTAGGGGTTAATAAGTGTAGGTAGGTGGCGGCGACGTTATGGGGGGGAGATTATGGGTTAATAAATATAATATAGGGGTCGGCGGTGTTAGGGGCAGCAGATTAGGGGTACATAAGGATAACGTAGGTGGCGGTCGGCAGATTAGGGGTTAAAATTTTTTAAATAGAGTGGCGGCTATGTGGGGGGACCTCGGTTTAAGGGTACATAGGTAGTTTATGGGTGTTAGTGTACTTTAGAGCACAGTAGTTAAGAGCTTTATGAACCGGCGTTAGCCCAGAAAGCTCTTAACTACTGACTTTTTTCTGCGGCTATAGTTTGGTCGTTAGATTTCTAACGCTCACTCCAGACACGACTCTAAATACCGGCGTTAGAAAGATCCCATTGAAAAGATAGGATACGCAATTGACGTAAGGGGATCTGCGGTATGGAAAAGTTGCGGCTGGAAAGTGAGCGTTAGACCCTTTAATCACTGACTCCAAATACCTGAGGGCGGTAAAAACCAGCGTTAGGAGCCTCTAACGCTGGTTTTCACGGCTACCGCAAAACTCCAAATCTAGGCCTAAGCTAGCTACAATATAACTAATAGTTACATTGTAGCTAGCTTAGGGTTTATTTTTATTTTACAGGCAAGTTTGTATTTATTTTAACTAGGTAGAATAGTTACTAAATAATTATTAACTATTTAATAACTACCTAGCTAAAATAAATACAAAAGTACATGTAAAATAAAACCTAACCTAAGTTACACCTAACACTACACTATAATTTAATAAATTCCCTAAATTAAATACAATTAAATAAAATTATCTAAAGTACAAAAAAAACACTAAATTACAGAAAATAATAAACAAATTACAAGATTTTTAAACTAATTACACCTAATCTAATCCCCCTAAAAAAATAAAAAAGCCCCCTCAAAATAAAAAAGCCCTACCTTACACTAAATTACAAATAGCCCTTCAAAGGGCGGATCAGGTCCGCCAGACCTCGCTGAGTACGGCGAGCAATACGGTCGCCATATTCAGCATTGCACCAGCAGCTCACAAGAGCTGCTGGTGCAACGCCGCCCCCTGCAGACTCGCGGCCAATGGGCGGCCAGCAGGGGGGTGTTAATCAACCCGATCGTACTCGATTGGGTTGATTTCTGGTGATGTCTGCTCTTTGTAACCGCTGCTACATAACTGCTGCTTCTGGTGAGCCTGCTGGCTCTCCAGAAACACGGGGCATCAAGCTCTATTCGGAGCTTGATAGATAGGCCCCAGAGAATGCAATTTTAAACAACTTTCTAATGTATTTCTATTTTCAAATTATCTTTGTTCTCTTGTTCTCATTGTTAAAACAAATACAAATTAAGGAGGGCGCTAAACGCTAAAGATACCAAAATTAAGAATATTTAATGCTTATTAAAACATAACAAATAAAATATATTGATGGAATAAACTATCAGCAATATTGCAATACCTTAAAAACAACAGGGACGTCTCCCCAAAAAATAATCAGCTTGATGTAACCTGAGTGGATCCAGCAAAATTAGTCATCTAAAGTTTATAGCATACTACCTCCAAATGCAAAGTTCTTATTCGTACCACCTTTTCTAAATTGTAAGTTCACATTCAAAACAGTTCCTGTTCTCCTGATGCATTAAACAGCAACAAGGTAATGTTTAACCTTACGTCCCTCGGCACCCACTTATCCCTCGAAAAGAAGAGATTTCACTAACCACCGCTGCTTCTCTGTGTCTTTCCTCGATTCCACTGATGGGTCACGTGCTGTTTATGTCACATGTAAGAATCCCGGTTCCAAATGGTTTTTAGTCACTTAGCCCGAAAAGTTGTCTGTTATTATACTTCTTTAAATACATTTTCTATGAAGATTGGGAGAGTGGTGCTGCTTAATTTTTAAGATTTATTGAGGTGGTGGTGCAGTTTCTCCTTAAAGGGACAGCTAAGTACAAAAAAACTTTCATGTTTCAAATAGGGCATGTCATTTTAAACAACTTTCCAATTTACTTTCATCACCAATTTTGCTTTGTTCTTTTGGTATTCTTAGTTGAAAGCTAGACCTAGATAGGCTCATATGATAATTGCTAAGCCCTTGAAGGCCGCCTCTAATCACATGCTTTTGTATTTGTTTTTCACAGCAGGGGAGAGCTAGTTCAGGTAAACCCTATAGATAACATTGTGTGCACGCCCGTGAATTGTGGCTGACACTGCACTAATTGGCTAAAATAAAAGTCAATAGATAATAAATAAAATGTCATGTGATCAGGGGGCTGTCAGAAGATGTTTAGATACAAGTTAATCACAGAGGCAAAAAGTGTATTATTATAACTTTGTTGGTTATGCAAAACTGGGAAATGGGTAATAAAGGGATTATCTATCTTTTAAAACAACAAAAATTCTGGTGTTGACTGTCCCTTTAAGTGTGAACACTTGTGAACAAGATTTATACTAATACTGGATCTATCTGTTTTGCGATTTGTGGAAAGAGAGGTTCATTCACAGCTGGAATTTATCATTGCACAGTCATTTGTGTAGCTCCACCTCTCAACCTTTGCTCTCTTGCAACTAATTGCATGAGGAAGTTTAAACAAACACACTAGCAGAGTTTTATGCTACAAGGTGGTTAAAGGGACAATTTCAGATTGTAATATAAAATGCTGAATTACGTATTGTAAAACAACTTTGCAATATACTTATCTATTTTTCCCAATTTTCCTGTAATTTTAATCTGAAAAAATAGTGGATTTTTCAGTTATGAAACCTGAAAGAAAACATAGAGGCCTATTTATCAAAGGTCTGGCGGACCTGATCCGACAGTGCGGATCAGGTCCGAGAGACCTTGCTGAATGCGGAGAGCAATACGCTCTCCATATTCAGCATTGCACCAGCAGCTCTTGTGAGCTGCTGGTGTAACGCGGCCCCCTGCAGATTTGCGGCCCCCTGCAGATTGGCCGCCAGCAGGAGAGTGTCAATCAACCCGATCATACTTGATTGGGTTGAATTGTGGCAATCTCTGTCCGCCTCCTCAGAGCAGGCGGACAGGTTATAGAGTAGCGGTCTTTAGACTGCTGCTCCGCAACTTGGGGCCCTCAAGCTCCATTCGGAGCTTGATAAATGGGCCTCATTGCCTGCTTCACAAGCGTAACCTTGCAACATGTATCACTCTCACTTACTTTGTTATCTTATCTTTTCTACTTGAGCCAAACAATAGAGAATTTGTTAAAATGATGAGAATAGCCAGCCTAGTCATCTGCAGACTCAATTCCAGATTGTCTTCTCCAAATACAGAATTTGATGGGTGGAGTTTTACCATTGAAAAACAATTGCAGCAAAAAGGTTTTATTCAGTTAATGGCATTTAGACTCCACAGGTATGTCAATCTATTGGAACACTGCATACAAATATAATTACAATGTTTATATTGTCTCTTAAACCAACATAGTCCCACTGATTGACTTAAATTAATTAAATAAACCTTCGAGACAATTTTTGTTATGTAGTGAACATAACTGCTGTACACTACTAACATGATTATAATCATAATGAATAAGCTGCACTTTCAGACTCTATTGGCAGTAGAAATATTCTTTGGAAACTACATCAAGAAGGAAGTTTATAGCGGTTACCGCCACAAAAACATCATCTCACTGTGCTTCCTGGATTCCAAAAGGGATTTTTGTAAGCAGGGTGGACACATATTGCTAAAACTTGACAGGTTTCATCTAGAAAGCTGGCTGCCTCACAAAATGGAGTAGGATTTTACAGTAATTAATACTGTTGGGTATCATCTGGCTCAGAGGAATAGTCTTTGCAATGAGTAATTCAATAAAGAGATACCACCTGAAGTTGTCACCATAACATGATAGATGCTCTGATTTGTGATTTGAGATGCAAAGTGAGAAGTAAAAAGATGTTTAAGGTAGGTCTGTTTATGTTGACTGTGATTCTGACCTCAATATCCCTAGAGCAATTACCTCACTCGTCTGCAAGCATTGAACTCTGTGAAGAATTGGAGATTACTGGCCTATTTAGAAACACCTAGAGAATCGCCACACTGCATTCTTCTGAGTGGAATACTTGCCACCAAGAGATTTACTCAATGTCTTTAAGATTCTAGGGTCAACATGAATCATATTTCAACCATTTATCATTTCAAAATGCAGACTGTGAGAATTTGAGAACTAATTTACTAGAAACAAAACCTGGTCATATTCATAGGGTACATATCCCTTTCTGTGTCTCCCATCTTTTGTATTCTGTGATATTAGACATAACAGTGTAAAACTATTTGTGACAAAGCTCTGTGCTAGCTGTGACTTTGCAAATAAATCACTGGTTGTATCCTATAACTAATATTAAAACCAGATAATTAAGTTGCCTCAGAATTTCGGGGCAATGACTCAGATCTAGTGGGACATTACTTAAAGGGACATGAAAAACTTTGCTTTTGCCGTTATCCTGTAATTTAACTCTGAAAATGGTGGCATTTCTAGTTCTGCAAGTTCTGAGAATTTAAAGTGAACACTGCAGATTTCACAAACCTAATCCGAGTACATATCTGCTCCTCATGAGCCTCTGCTCCTCATGAGCCTCAGTAGAGGTATGAAGAAATAAAAGTATAAAAAATGCATGTTTTGCTGAGAAAATGACAGTGAGTGTCTACTCCATTAACAAGTTACAACTAATTGCCTTGGCTGTCTGGTATCCGTGACATCTCCCCCCTCCAGTTCGGCAGACCCGGCTAGATCCTTAATGGGTCGGCCTGGGGCTATCCGACGGTGGCCCTCCACTTCTTGGTTGCTGGGAGAGGTTATCCCATCTCCCCAGAGCTTGGGGCATCCTGGGGGGTTCCTGCTGGCATTTATACCCTGGGCGCAGGGATAGTCACATAAGGCAAAGTCCCAAACAAGTTTGCTAAGGCCAGCTCCCAAACAATTGCTGTCCCACAAGTTCCAGTGTCCTTAAGTTCCATGGCCACACTGCCTCTCTCTGTGGCACTCTGTTTAGTAACGGCTGACCCACACACAAACAAAACAAACAAACAAAGCTAGTGCTGGTTTCCAGCTGTATTCCCACCCCAGACCGGAGGGGGAGGTTGCTCCTTGGTGGGGCAGGTAAAGCTCAGGTGCCCAAACATGTGGCATCAACTGTATACACTTTTATCCTCCTTGCCCAATGCAACGCCTGCCCTTGGTGAGAAATACTCCAGGACAAGAAAAGGGTAGAGACCCTGCCAAGCTACTGAGGGGAGAGTCCGTCTGTCTCTTCTCCCGAGAAGGAGATTTACCACTGGGGAGGGAGGTCTGCTACCTCCGCTCCATGGGAAACTGTGCTGCGCTGGGGAGAGAGACCAACTGTCTCCTCTCCCAGAAAGGGATTCGGCCGCTGGGGAGAGATACCGATACCCGTCTCTCCCTTTAGCGCTTCTCTGTAAGGGGAGGGAGGACGACTACCTCCACTCCCGAAGGATGGATCTGCCGCTGGGGAGAGAGACCGACTGTCTCCTCTCCCAGAAAGGGGTTCTGCTTATGGGGAGGGAGGATGACTACCTCCGCTCCCAGGGGATGGCTCTGTCGCTGGGGAGGGAGACCAACTGTCTCCTCTCCTGGCTCCTGGCTCTGCCGCTGGGGAGAGAGACTGACTGTCTCCTCTCCCAGGAAGGGGTTCGGCTTACGGGGAGGGAGGACGACTACCTCCGCTCCCAGGGTATGGCTCTGCCGCTGGGGAGAGAGACCAACTGTCTCCTCTCCCTGCTCCTGGCTCTGCCGCTGGGGAGAGTGACCGACTGTCTCCTCTCCCGGCTCTGCCGTTGGGGAGAGAGACCGACTGTCTCCTCTCCCAGGAAGGGGTTTGGCTTATGGGGAGGGAGGATGACTACCTCCACTCCCAGGGGATGGCTTTGCCACTGGGGAAAGAGACCGACTGTCTCCTCTCCTAGGAAGGGATTCTGCTGCTGGGGAGAGTTATCGACCTCCATCTCTCCCTGCAAGGGGTTCTCTGTAAGGGGAGGGAGGATGACTACCTCCACTCCCAGGGGATGGCTCTGCCACTGGGGAGAGAGACTGACTGTCTCTTCTCCATGCTCCTGGCTCTGCCGCTGGGGAGAGAGACCGACTGTCTCCTCTCCCAGGAAGGGGTTCTGCTTACGGGGAGGGAGGATGACTACCTCCGCTCCCAGGGGATGGCTCTGCTGCTGGGGAAAGACACCGACTTTCTCCTCTCCCAGCTCCTGGCTCTGCCGTTGGGGAGAGAGACCGACTGTCTCCTCTCCCAGGAAGGGGTTTGGCTTACGGGGAGGGAGGATGAATACCTCCGCTCCCAGGGTATGGCTCTGCCGCTAGGGAGAGAGACCAACTGTCTCCTCTCCCAGGAAGGGGTTCTGCTTATGGGGAGGGAGGATGACTACCTCCGCTCCCAGGGGATGGCTCTGCTGCTGGGGAGAGAGACTGACTGTCTCTTCTCCATGCTCCTGGCTCTGCCACTGGGGAGAGAGACCGACTGTCTCCTCTCCCAGGAAGGGGTTCTGCTTACGGGGAGCGAGGACGACTACCTCCGCTCCCAGGGGATGGCTCTGCCACTAGGGAGAGAGACCAACTGTCTCCTCTCCCAGGAAGGGGTTCTGCTTATGGGGAGGGAGGATGACTACCTCCGCTCCCAGGGGATGGCTCTGCAGCTGGGGAGAGAGACTGACTGTCTCTTCTCCATGCTCCTGGCTATGCCACTGGGGAGAGAGATCGACTGTCTCCTCTCCCAGGAAGGGGTTCTGCTTACGGGGAGGGAGGATGACTACCTCCACTCCCAGGGGATGGCTTTGCCACTGGGGAAAGAGACCGACTGTCTCCTCTCCTAGGAAGGGATTCTGCTGCTGGGGAGAGTTATCGACCTCCATCTCTCCCTGCAAGGGGTTCTCTGTAAGGGGAGGGAGGATGACTACCTCCACTCCCAGGGGATGGCTCTGCCGCTGGGGAGAGAGACTGACTGTCTCCTCTCCCTTCTCCTGGCTCTGCCGCTGGGGAGAGGGACCAATTGTCTCCTCTCCCAGGAAGGGGTTCTGCTGCTGGGGAGAGTTATCGACATCCATCTCTTCCTGTAAGGGGTTCTCTGTAAGGGGAGGGAGGATGACTACCTCCACTCCCAGGGGATGGCTCTGCCGCTGGTGAGAGAGACCGATATCCATCTCTCCATGCAAGGGGTTCTCTGTAAGGGGAGGGAGGACGACTTCCTCCTCTTCCTGGTTTCCTGGAGCTGTTACAGGTGATGCTTTCCCAGGAAAAGCACTCGCAAGTCCCACCGGACCCAGTACCTCTCATCATCTGTGGGGAGGACCTTTCCATCCGAATCCTTTTCTTGTTGAAGCCTCTCCCTCCATAGTTGCCGGCGAACAATGCTCCTGCAGCTCAGCTGGTCCAGTTCAGAACCAGGACCGTCCAGGTGGGTCAGTGCCTCCTGTACTCTCCTTAGGTACTTGGCTTCCATAGTTACCAGCTACTGTGGCCCTTCTCTGTCAGCAGGAATCGTGTGGAAGAAGCAGATCCCACCACTGCCAACCAATGTGACGGATACCCCCGGCTACCCTGACTGGGTAGCTCCGCCAAACGGGTCCTGCTTCCTCCCTGCTGACTGCAGCTATGTAGCTGGCTAGTGACCACAGCCTGTAGCTACCCCTGATGCCCGACAGCACCAGTACTCAGTTTCCCACCCTGTGGCAGACTCCAGCTACCCCAACTGGGTAGCTCTGCCAAAGGGTCCTTCCTTTGCCTGGAACAGGCTGCTATGTAGCCCAGGAAAGTGATTTTAGCAGGAGCTCACCCAAATAACTCGACAGACTAGCATTCAGGTGAAATAGAACTGCTTTATTGCACAGAAAACACAGCTTTTATACATTTCCAACAAATGGGGGTAGTTACTACACAAATAGAAACAAATATTATACAATGAGACAAACATCAGACAATGGTTCGTTAAACAAGATTCTAATCATATCCTGACTTACAAAAGGACAATGGATGACTCACACAATAACAGAAAGACACTTCACACCTAGACTAGATAACAACAGGGGTGAGGTTGTAGGGGGGTGGGGGGTAGCCTTGGCTGTCTGGTATCTGTGACAGTGGGTGTTGGCCATTAAAAAACTATTACAGAAAATAAGATGTCAATGTATTCAGAATTTTGAACTTGGTAGGTATGTTAATTCATTGCAATACTTTAGAAAAGCCTTATAATTAAAAGATGTTTTCTGTTACTGTAGCATTTCATTATAACTCTGAGTAAGCTGTATACCTAAACTACTGGCATAATGGAAACTCCTAGAATCCAGTATCTTGATCATACTACTGAATGTCACTCAGCAATCACATAATGCAAACTTAACTGAATGAACGCAAACACTTACACCTAGATTACGAGTTTTGCGTTAGAGGCTATGCGGTGCTAACGAGCAGTTTATGCTCACCGCTCACTTACAGACAGCGCTGGTATTACGGGTTTTTACAAACCAGACAAGAAGTGAGCGTTGAGCAAAATTTTGCTCATTACCGCACTCCAATACCAGCGCTGCTTACGTTAGCGGTGAGCTGGTGTAACGTGCTTGTGCACGATTTCCCCATAGGAATCAACGGGGAGAGCTGGCTAAAAAAAAGTCTAACACCAGCAAAACAGCAGTGTAAAACTCAGTAACACAGCCCCATTGATTCCTATGGGGAAATAAAATTTATGTCTACACCTAACACCCTAACATGAACCCCAAGTCTAAACACCCGTAATCTGCTGCACCTGACATTGCCGCAACCTACATTATATTATTTACCCCTAATCTGCCGCTCCGGACACCGCCGCCACCTACATTATACCTATGAACCCCTAATATGCTGCCCCCAAAATCGCTGACACCTACATTATATTTATTAACCTCTAATCTGCATTCCCCAATGTCGCTGCAACCTACCTACACTTCTTAACCTCTAATCTGCCGTCCCCAACGTCGCCGCCACTGTAATAAACATATTTACCCCTAATCCGCCGCACTCCCGCATCGCAAACATTAGTTAAAGATTATTAACCCCTAATCTGCGGTCCCTAACATCGCCGCCACCTACCTACATTTATTAACCCCTAAACTGCCGCCCCCAACGTTGCCGCCACTATTCTAAATTTATTAACCCCTAACCCCCTAACTTAAATATAATTTAAATAAATCTAAATAAAATTACTATAATTAACTAAATAATTCCTATTTAAAACTAAATACTTACCTATAAAATAAACCCTAAACTAGCTACAATATAACTAATAGTTACCTTGTATCTAGCTTAGGGTTTATTTTTATTTTACAGGCAAGTTTGTATTTATTTTATTTTTTTTATTTATTTTTTATTTATTCATTTTTATTATCATTATTTAGCAGCATGGTACAAAAGGATGTCATTGTTGATACAAAAGTTTAAACAGAAACAAAAGAGGGAGAAACCATCAGTCTCCAAAAGAAAGGAGAATGAACTCCCATATAGTAAAATAAAATAGTAGAGCTAGACTGTCCGTGATAAGTCCATTTGAAAACAGTAGTCCCACTCCATATAAATGCATGGTGATTGACAATGACACCAATGTACAAAACATAACTCAAACAACAACAAAACTATGCCGAAATTTCTTAATTTAAGATCACTTTGTATATATTCTACACATCTAGTGGTATCCCTCGACTTTGTATTTAACTATCAACCTTTGAGAGAAATGCTAAGCTAAAGAGGTCATTATTAGAGTATCAGGCAGGGGTGGGACCACGTCAGCCATACCTCTCTAAGATAACACTAGGCCTGTCATTCCTCCTAGGTCACTCCTGTAACTTGTGTAAAGCTCCCTCCCCCCTTCTATCCTCAGATCATTTTGGATTTCATCTAGACATGTGCGATTCGTTTCGGTTCAATTCGGAAAATTCGGAAAATTCGGCGATTCGGATTGAACCGAATTTCCGAATTAAAATTCTGCCGAATTTTCCGAATTGAACCGAATCGAACCGAATCGATTCGTAAATTAGGATGGCCATTGGGATTACACTAGTATTGTACAGTATGTTAGGTTAACACCTAATATACAGTATAATACTAGTCTAATCCCACCTAACACTTACCGAAATGCCGAATTTACGAACCGAATTGAACCGAATCGAACCGAATCCAGCCGAATTTCTTCGAATCCGAATGAATCCGAAACGAATCCGAAACGAATCGATTCATAATTTTCCGAATTCGAATGGATCCGAACCGAACTTCGAAAAATTCCGAATCGATCCGAACCGAACCGAATTTTTTCGCCATGCACATGTCTAATTTCATCCCAGATGAATTTTAAATCATGGAAGAATTCTAACCTATTCGATTTAAAGAAACTGTATTCTTGCATTCTCAAGGTATCTGTCATGTGAGAGTGCCAGTCCTTTAGGGTCGGGCAGATTTGAGATTTCCAGAGCCTAGCGACTAAGGATCTAGCAGAATTCAATGCCAACTGAATTAGTCGTGTTCTTAATTAACATTTACATTTAGGTAACAGGTTCAGTAGGGCCGTTGTCGGGTCTAGCTGATAGGAATCCCCCCGCCCCATTATGACTTGTAGGATATTCTGTATGCCCTCCCAAAAAGGTGACAATTTAGGACATGCCCACCCTATGTGTGTCATCGTCCCCCTTTCCCCACAACCCCTCCAACAAAGGTCAGGAAAATGCATTTAAGTCTGGTAGGTGTCAAGTACCACCTAGTCAGGAGTTTGTAATTTGTCTCTAAAAATCTAGCTGAGGATGAAGATTTTCTTGTATTATTAAAAATTTTAACCCACTCTGCTTCTGTGATAGTCTTATTCAATTCCCTATGCCAGCGTTCTATATAATCAGGAAGTTTCGAGCTCTGTGCATTAACTAGGAGTCTCTTAGCCCATGATAAGGTGTGATGTGCTGAACTTGTCATAGCGCATGTCTGTTCGAAGGGTGTGAGATTTCTTGTAAGTGACTATTTGAAAGGGTGGGTATGGAGAAAATGGTGAACTTGGTTATATTTTAGCCACCTAACAAAAACTCCACCTAGGATGTCTGTAAGGTCTGACCTGTTTTTGAGTTTGCCCTCACTGAGTAAATTAAATAGGAGAACCGTGTAACCCATCTCCCAATTATTCAGGTTATTCCTGTCAAACATTACCCCCCTAATAGCTCAGCATTCGGGGAAATTGGGGACATGGGTGATCTGAGTGTTGATATTCCTGGGAATCTCTTTATCAAAGTGTCCCATAATTCGAACACATGGTGTAAAAGCGGGTATGCCTTCAACCATGGGGGTCGATTCTGCCCTGCTATCCAACATAAAGCTCCCAGAGAGGGGGAGTGAAGTATATGTGAATCTATTGGAATCCAAGCCTTAGAGTCCCTATTTCTGTGCCACTCTATAATTCTCTGTAAGCCCGTGGCCTGATAATAGGTTTCTATCTTAGGCAGACCCAACCCTCCCTCTCTGGCTGACCTGTACATAGTTGCCTTCTTAACTCTGGGTTTTATGCTACCCCAAACGAAGGAATCTAAAACGTTTTGTATCTGAGTAAGGAGGCCCTGTGGTAGGGTGATAGTTTGTATTTATTTTAACTAGGTAGAATAGTTATTAAATAGTTATTAACTATTTAATAACTACCTAGATAAAATAAATACAAAAGCACCTGTAAAATAAAACCTAACCTAAGTTACAATTACACCTAACACTACACTATAATTAAATTAATTCCCTAAATTAAATACAACTAAATACAATTAAATACAATTATCTAAAGTACAACCCCCCCCCCCCCCCACTAAATTACAGAAAATAATAAACAAATTACAAGATTTTTAAACTAATTACACCTAATCTAATCCCCCTAACAAAATAGAAAAGCCCCCCAAAATAAAAAAAGCCCTACCCTACACTAAATTACAAATAGCCCTTAAAAGGGCCTTTTGCGGGACATTGCCCCAAAGTAATCGGCTCTTTTACCTGTAAAATAATTACAAATCCCCCCCAACATTAAAACCCACCACCCACACAACCAGCCCTACTCTAAAACCCACCCAATTGCCCAATTGTCCTTGATTACTTTGGGGCAATGCCCCGCAAAAGGCCATTTTAAGGGCTATTTGTAATTTAGTGTAGGGTAGGGCTTTTTTTATTTTGGGGGGCTTGCCTAAATACAAACTTGCCTGTAAAAAAAAAAACAAAACCCTAAGATAGATACAATGCAACTATTAGTTATATTGTAGCTAGCTTAGGGTTTATTTTATAGGTAAGTATTTAGTTTTAAATAGGAATTATTTAGTTAATTATAGTAATTTTATTTAGATTCATTTAAATGATATTTAAGTTAGAGGGGGATTAGGGTTAGACTTAGGTTTAGGGGTTAATAAATTTAGAATAGTGGCGGCGACGTTGGGGGTGGCAGATTAGGGGTTAAGAAGTGTAGGTAGATTGCGGCGACATTGGGGAAGGCATATTAGGGATTAATAAATATAATATAGGTGTCGGCGATGTTGGGGGCAGCAGATTAGGGGTTCATAAGTATAATGTAGGTGGCGGTGGTGTCCGGAGCGGCAGATTAGGGGTCAATAATATAATGTAGGTTGCGGCTATCTTAGGGTTTATTTTATAGGTATTTATTTTTAAATAGGAATAATTTAGTTAATGATAGTTATTTTTATTTAGATTTGTTTAAATTATATTTAAGTTAGGGGGTGTTAGGGTTAGGGTTAGACTTAGATTTAGGGGTTAATAACTTTAATATAGTGGCGGCGACGTTGGGGGAGGCAGATTAGGGGTTAATATTTGTAGGTAGGTGTTGGCGATGTTAGGGATGGCAGATTAGGGGTTAATAATATTTAACTAGTGTTTGCGATGCGGGAGTGTGGCGGTTTAGGGGTTAATATATATATTATAGTGGTTCGGCAGATTAGGGGTTAAACATTTTATTTTAGTGTTTGCGATGTGGGGGGGCCTCGGTTTAGGGGTTAATAGGTAGTTTATGGGTGTTAGTGTACTTTTTAGCACTTTAGTTAAGAGTTTTATGCTACGGCATTGTAGTGTAAAACTCTTAACTACTGAGTTTAAAATGCGGTACCAGTGTTGACAGGAGAGGGTCTACCACTCACTTTTTGTCAGACTCGTAATACTGGCGCCATGCAAGTCCCATTGAAAAAAGAGGATACGCAATTTACGTAAGTGGATTTGCGGTATTTCCAAGTCTGGCCAAAAAAGTGAGCGGTACACTTGTACCTGCAAGACTCATAATACCAGCGGGCATTAAAAAGCAGCGTTAGGACTGGCCAACGCTGCTTTTTAAGCCTAATGCACAACTCGTAATCTAGCCGATAGAGAACACAGTTAAAGGTGAATGCTTTATTTAAATTTTTGTTTCAGTTTTAATTTTGTTTTTAAGATTATGATAACGAATTTCATACTCAGTTTTGAATATATATATTTTTAAGTAAGCAAGAGATGCCAATGCATTAAAATGAAAGCATATGTAGCACAAACGTTTGTAACCAAGTGATAAGGGGTTTATCGCGGGTGTTTGCACTCATCGCATTTACCACCGGTATTACAAGTTGAAAGTAAAGGTGAGCGCAATCGCAATTTACGCTAGAATGATTACTGCGTCCTTAGAGCTCTGGTTAACTGTTTCGCAAAACAGTTTTTGCACTGGAGCCCTTTGCAGTTATGTAGATGAAAACATTATTAAAGAATAGTTATGCAATATTCATTTTTATTAAAGGTTTTACCTATGTATTTACTGTAACAAATTCACATTCTAATGCTCTGCACATAGCAGAATATGTTCTTTGTATTTTTAAATAAATATTCCTATATTGATCTGTATATATCTACAGCTATATATAATATATATATATATATACTAGTCCTAAAGCCCGTTCACACGGGCCATTTTTTGCAGGGTACAGCGGTCCCACCCCTTGCGCTCTCTCCCTCCCCCTCTCTTTTGCTCTCTCTCTCTCCCCCCTCTCTTTTGCACTTTCTCTCCCCCTCTCTTTTGAGCTCTCTCTCCCCCCCTCTCTTTTGCGCTCTATCTCCCCCCTCTTTTGCGCTCTCTCTCCCCCCTCTTTTGCGCTCTCTCTCCCCCCTCTTTTGCGCTCTCTCTCCCCCCTCTTTTGCGCTCTCTCTCCCCCTCTCTTTTGCTCTCTCTCCCCCTCTCTTTTGCTCTCTCCCCTCTCTTTTGCGCTTTCTTTCCCCCTCTCTTTTGAGCTCTCTCTCTCCACCTCTCTTTTGAGCTCTCTCTCTCCCCCTCTCTTTTGAGCTCTCTCTCTCCCCCCCCTCTCTTTTGCGCTCTCTCTCTCCCCTCTCTTTTGTGCTCTCTCTCTCCCCCCTTCTTTTGCGCTCTCTCTCTCCCCCCCTCTTTAGCGCTCTCTCTCTCCCCCCTCTTTTGCGCTCTCTCCCCCCCTCTTTTGCACTCTCTCCCCCCCTCTTTTGCGCTCTCTCCCCCTTTCTTTTGCGCTTTCTCTCCCCCTCTCTTTTGCGCTCTCTCTCCCCCTCTCTTTATTGCTCTCTCTCTCACCCCTCTCTTTTGCTCTCTCTCTCACCCCTCTCTTTTGCGCTCTCTCTCACCCCTCTCTTTTGCGCTCTCTCTCTCCTGTCTCTCTCCCCCCCTATCTCTCTCTCTCTCTCTCCCCCTCTCTCTCTCTCCCCCTCTCTCTCTCTCCCCCTCTCTCTCTCTCTCTCTCCCCTCTATCTCTCTCTCCCCTCTATCTCTCTCTCCCCTCTCTCTCCCCTCTCTCTCTCCCCCCCTCTCTCTCTCCCCCTCTCTCTCTCTCCCCCCTCTCTCTCTCTCTCTCTCTCTCTCTCTCTCTCCTCTCCCCTCTCTCTCTCCCTCCCTCCTCTCTCCCTCCCCCTCCTCTCCCCTCTCCCTCCCCTCTTCTCTCTCTCTCTCTCCCTCCCCTCTCTCTCTCCCTCCCTCTCTCCCCCTCCCCTCTCTCTCTCCCTCCCCTCTCTCCCTCTCCTCTCTCCCTCCCCCTCCCCTCTCTCTCTCCCTCCCCTCTCTCCCTCCCCCTCCCCTCTCTCTCTCCCTCCCCCTCCCCTCTCTCTCACTCCCCCTCCCTCCTCTCTCTCCCTCCCCCTCCCCTCTCTCTCTCCCTCCCCTCTCTCCCTCCCCTCTCTCTCTCCCTCCCCTCTCTCTCTCTCCCTCCCTCCCCCCCTCTTTCTCTCCCTCCCCCCTCTTTCTCTCCTCCTCCCCCCCTCTCTCTCTCCTCCCTTCTCTGTAAGGGGAGGGAGGACGACTACCTCCACTCCCGAAAAATGGATCTGCCGCTGGGGAGAGAGACCGACTGTCTCCTCTCCCAGAAAGGGGTTCTGCTTATGGGGAGGGAGGATGACTACCTCCGCTCCCAGGGGATGGCTCTGTCGCTGGGGAGGGAGACCAACTGTCTCCTCTCCTGGCTCCTGGCTCTGCCGCTGGGGAGAGAGACTGACTGTCTCCTCTCCCAGGAAGGGGTTCGGCTTACGGGGAGGGAGGACGACTACCTCCGCTCCCAGGGTATGGCTCTGCCGCTGGGGAGAGAGACCAACTGTCTCCTCTCCCTGCTCCTGGCTCTGCCGCTGGGGAGAGTGACCGACTGTCTCCTCTCCCGGCTCTGCCGTTGGGGAGAGAGACCGACTGTCTCCTCTCCCAGGAAGGGGTTTGGCTTATGGGGAGGGAGGATGACTACCTCCACTCCCAGGGGATGGCTTTGCCACTGGGGAAAGAGACCGACTGTCTCCTCTCCTAGGAAGGGATTCTGCTGCTGGGGAGAGTTATCGACCTCCATCTCTCCCTGCAAGGGGTTCTCTGTAAGGGGAGGGAGGATGACTACCTCCACTCCCAGGGGATGGCTCTGCCACTGGGGAGAGAGACTGACTGTCTCTTCTCCATGCTCCTGGCTCTGCCGCTGGGGAGAGAGACCGACTGTCTCCTCTCCCAGGAAGGGGTTCTGCTTACGGGGAGGGAGGATGACTACCTCCGCTCCCAGGGGATGGCTCTGCTGCTGGGGAAAGACACCGACTTTCTCCTCTCCCAGCTCCTGGCTCTGCCGTTGGGGAGAGAGACCGACTGTCTCCTCTCCCAGGAAGGGGTTTGGCTTACGGGGAGGGAGGATGAATACCTCCGCTCCCAGGGTATGGCTCTGCCGCTAGGGAGAGAGACCAACTGTCTCCTCTCCCAGGAAGGGGTTCTGCTTATGGGGAGGGAGGATGACTACCTCCGCTCCCAGGGGATGGCTCTGCTGCTGGGGAGAGAGACTGACTGTCTCTTCTCCATGCTCCTGGCTCTGCCACTGGGGAGAGAGACCGACTGTCTCCTTTCCCAGGAAGGGGTTCTGCTTACGGGGAGCGAGGACGACTACCTCCGCTCCCAGGGGATGGCTCTGCCACTAGGGAGAGAGACCAACTGTCTCCTCTCCCAGGAAGGGGTTCTGCTTATGGGGAGGGAGGATGACTACCTCCGCTCCCAGGGGATGGCTCTGCAGCTGGGGAGAGAGACTGACTGTCTCTTCTCCATGCTCCTGGCTATGCCACTGGGGAGAGAGATCGACTGTCTCCTCTCCCAGGAAGGGGTTCTGCTTACGGGGAGGGAGGATGACTACCTCCACTCCCAGGGGATGGCTTTGCCACTGGGGAAAGAGACCGACTGTCTCCTCTCCTAGGAAGGGATTCTGCTGCTGGGGAGAGTTATCGACCTCCATCTCTCCCTGCAAGGGGTTCTCTGTAAGGGGAGGGAGGATGACTACCTCCACTCCCAGGGGATGGCTCTGCCGCTGGGGAGAGAGACTGACTGTCTCCTCTCCCTTCTCCTGGCTCTGCCGCTGGGGAGAGGGACCAATTGTCTCCTCTCCCAGGAAGGGGTTCTGCTGCTGGGGAGAGTTATCGACATCCATCTCTTCCTGTAAGGGGTTCTCTGTAAGGGGAGGGAGGATGACTACCTCCACTCCCAGGGGATGGCTCTGCCGCTGGTGAGAGAGACCGATATCCATCTCTCCATGCAAGGGGTTCTCTGTAAGGGGAGGGAGGACGACTTCCTCCTCTTCCTGGTTTCCTGGAGCTGTTACAGGTGATGCTTTCCCAGGAAAAGCACTCGCAAGTCCCACCGGACCCAGTACCTCTCATCATCTGTGGGGAGGACCTTTCCATCCGAATCCTTTTCTTGTTGAAGCCTCTCCCTCCATAGTTGCCGGCGAACAATGCTCCTGCAGCTCAGCTGGTCCAGTTCAGAACCAGGACCGTCCAGGTGGGTCAGTGCCTCCTGTACTCTCCTTAGGTACTTGGCTTCCATAGTTACCAGCTACTGTGGCCCTTCTCTGTCAGCAGGAATCGTGTGGAAGAAGCAGATCCCACCACTGCCAACCAATGTGACGGATACCCCCGGCTACCCTGACTGGGTAGCTCCGCCAAACGGGTCCTGCTTCCTCCCTGCTGACTGCAGCTATGTAGCTGGCTAGTGACCACAGCCTGTAGCTACCCCTGATGCCCGACAGCACCAGTACTCAGTTTCCCACCCTGTGGCAGACTCCAGCTACCCCAACTGGGTAGCTCTGCCAAAGGGTCCTTCCTTTGCCTGGAACAGGCTGCTATGTAGCCCAGGAAAGTGATTTTAGCAGGAGCTCACCCAAATAACTCGACAGACTAGCATTCAGGTGAAATAGAACTGCTTTATTGCACAGAAAACACAGCTTTTATACATTTCCAACAAATGGGGGTAGTTACTACACAAATAGAAACAAATATTATACAATGAGACAAACATCAGACAATGGTTCGTTAAACAAGATTCTAATCATATCCTGACTTACAAAAGGACAATGGATGACTCACACAATAACAGAAAGACACTTCACACCTAGACTAGATAACAACAGGGGTGAGGTTGTAGGGGGGTGGGGGGTAGCCTTGGCTGTCTGGTATCTGTGACAGTGGGTGTTGGCCATTAAAAAACTATTACAGAAAATAAGATGTCAATGTATTCAGAATTTTGAACTTGGTAGGTATGTTAATTCATTGCAATACTTTAGAAAAGCCTTATAATTAAAAGATGTTTTCTGTTACTGTAGCATTTCATTATAACTCTGAGTAAGCTGTATACCTAAACTACTGGCATAATGGAAACTCCTAGAATCCAGTATCTTGATCATACTACTGAATGTCACTCAGCAATCACATAATGCAAACTTAACTGAATGAACGCAAACACTTACACCTAGATTACGAGTTTTGCGTTAGAGGCTATGCGGTGCTAACGAGCAGTTTATGCTCACCGCTCACTTACAGACAGCGCTGGTATTACGGGTTTTTACAAACCAGACAAGAAGTGAGCGTTGAGCAAAATTTTGCTCATTACCGCACTCCAATACCAGCGCTGCTTACGTTAGCGGTGAGCTGGTGTAACGTGCTTGTGCACGATTTCCCCATAGGAATCAACGGGGAGAGCTGGCTAAAAAAAAGTCTAACACCAGCAAAACAGCAGTGTAAAACTCAGTAACACAGCCCCATTGATTCCTATGGGGAAATAAAATTTATGTCTACACCTAACACCCTAACATGAACCCCAAGTCTAAACACCCGTAATCTGCTGCACCTGACATTGCCGCAACCTACATTATATTATTTACCCCTAATCTGCCGCTCCGGACACCGCCGCCACCTACATTATACCTATGAACCCCTAATATGCTGCCCCCAAAATCGCTGACACCTACATTATATTTATTAACCTCTAATCTGCATTCCCCAATGTCGCTGCAACCTACCTACACTTCTTAACCTCTAATCTGCCGTCCCCAACGTCGCCGCCACTGTAATAAACATATTTACCCCTAATCCGCCGCACTCCCGCATCGCAAACATTAGTTAAAGATTATTAACCCCTAATCTGCGGTCCCTAACATCGCCGCCACCTACCTACATTTATTAACCCCTAAACTGCCGCCCCCAACGTTGCCGCCACTATTCTAAATTTATTAACCCCTAACCCCCTAACTTAAATATAATTTAAATAAATCTAAATAAAATTACTATAATTAACTAAATAATTCCTATTTAAAACTAAATACTTACCTATAAAATAAACCCTAAACTAGCTACAATATAACTAATAGTTACCTTGTATCTAGCTTAGGGTTTATTTTTATTTTACAGGCAAGTTTGTATTTATTTTATTTTTTTTATTTATTTTTTATTTATTCATTTTTATTATCATTATTTAGCAGCATGGTACAAAAGGATGTCATTGTTGATACAAAAGTTTAAACAGAAACAAAAGAGGGAGAAACCATCAGTCTCCAAAAGAAAGGAGAATGAACTCCCATATAGTAAAATAAAATAGTAGAGCTAGACTGTCCGTGATAAGTCCATTTGAAAACAGTAGTCCCACTCCATATAAATGCATGGTGATTGACAATGACACCAATGTACAAAACATAACTCAAACAACAACAAAACTATGCCGAAATTTCTTAATTTAAGATCACTTTGTATATATTCTACACATCTAGTGGTATCCCTCGACTTTGTATTTAACTATCAACCTTTGAGAGAAATGCTAAGCTAAAGAGGTCATTATTAGAGTATCAGGCAGGGGTGGGACCACGTCAGCCATACCTCTCTAAGATAACACTAGGCCTGTCATTCCTCCTAGGTCACTCCTGTAACTTGTGTAAAGCTCCCTCCCCCCTTCTATCCTCAGATCATTTTGGATTTCATCTAGACATGTGCGATTCGTTTCGGTTCAATTCGGAAATTCGGAAAATTCGGAAAATTCGGCGATTCGGATTGAACCGAATTTCCGAATTAAAATTCTGCCGAATTTTCCGAATTGAACCGAATCGAACCGAATCGATTCGTAAATTAGGATGGCCATTGGGATTACACTAGTATTGTACAGTATGTTAGGTTAACACCTAATATACAGTATAATACTAGTCTAATCCCACCTAACACTTACCGAAATGCCGAATTTACGAACCGAATTGAACCGAATCGAACCGAATCCAGCCGAATTTCTTCGAATCCGAATGAATCCGAAACGAATCCGAAACGAATCGATTCATAATTTTCCGAATTCGAATGGATCCGAACCGAACTTCGAAAAATTCCGAATCGATCCGAACCGAACCGAATTTTTTCGCCATGCACATGTCTAATTTCATCCCAGATGAATTTTAAATCATGGAAGAATTCTAACCTATTCGATTTAAAGAAACTGTATTCTTGCATTCTCAAGGTATCTGTCATGTGAGAGTGCCAGTCCTTTAGGGTCGGGCAGATTTGAGATTTCCAGAGCCTAGCGACTAAGGATCTAGCAGAATTCAATGCCAACTGAATTAGTCGTGTTCTTAATTAACATTTACATTTAGGTAACAGGTTCAGTAGGGCCGTTGTCGGGTCTAGCTGATAGGAATCCCCCCGCCCCATTATGACTTGTAGGATATTCTGTATGCCCTCCCAAAAAGGTGACAATTTAGGACATGCCCACCCTATGTGTGTCATCGTCCCCCTTTCCCCACAACCCCTCCAACAAAGGTCAGGAAAATGCATTTAAGTCTGGTAGGTGTCAAGTACCACCTAGTCAGGAGTTTGTAATTTGTCTCTAAAAATCTAGCTGAGGATGAAGATTTTCTTGTATTATTAAAAATTTTAACCCACTCTGCTTCTGTGATAGTCTTATTCAATTCCCTATGCCAGCGTTCTATATAATCAGGAAGTTTCGAGCTCTGTGCATTAACTAGGAGTCTCTTAGCCCATGATAAGGTGTGATGTGCTGAACTTGTCATAGCGCATGTCTGTTCGAAGGGTGTGAGATTTCTTGTAAGTGACTATTTGAAAGGGTGGGTATGGAGAAAATGGTGAACTTGGTTATATTTTAGCCACCTAACAAAAACTCCACCTAGGATGTCTGTAAGGTCTGACCTGTTTTTGAGTTTGCCCTCACTGAGTAAATTAAATAGGAGAACCGTGTAACCCATCTCCCAATTATTCAGGTTATTCCTGTCAAACATTACCCCCCTAATAGCTCAGCATTCGGGGAAATTGGGGACATGGGTGATCTGAGTGTTGATATTCCTGGGAATCTCTTTATCAAAGTGTCCCATAATTCGAACACATGGTGTAAAAGCGGGTATGCCTTCAACCATGGGGGTCGATTCTGCCCTGCTATCCAACATAAAGCTCCCAGAGAGGGGGAGTGAAGTATATGTGAATCTATTGGAATCCAAGCCTTAGAGTCCCTATTTCTGTGCCACTCTATAATTCTCTGTAAGCCCGTGGCCTGATAATAGGTTTCTATCTTAGGCAGACCCAACCCTCCCTCTCTGGCTGACCTGTACATAGTTGCCTTCTTAACTCTGGGTTTTATGCTACCCCAAACGAAGGAATCTAAAACGTTTTGTATCTGAGTAAGGAGGCCCTGTGGTAGGGTGATAGTTTGTATTTATTTTAACTAGGTAGAATAGTTATTAAATAGTTATTAACTATTTAATAACTACCTAGATAAAATAAATACAAAAGCACCTGTAAAATAAAACCTAACCTAAGTTACAATTACACCTAACACTACACTATAATTAAATTAATTCCCTAAATTAAATACAACTAAATACAATTAAATACAATTATCTAAAGTACAACCCCCCCCCCCACTAAATTACAGAAAATAATAAACAAATTACAAGATTTTTAAACTAATTACACCTAATCTAATCCCCCTAACAAAATAGAAAAGCCCCCCAAAATAAAAAAAGCCCTACCCTACACTAAATTACAAATAGCCCTTAAAAGGGCCTTTTGCGGGACATTGCCCCAAAGTAATCGGCTCTTTTACCTGTAAAATAATTACAAATCCCCCCCAACATTAAAACCCACCACCCACACAACCAGCCCTACTCTAAAACCCACCCAATTGCCCAATTGTCCTTGATTACTTTGGGGCAATGCCCCGCAAAAGGCCATTTTAAGGGCTATTTGTAATTTAGTGTAGGGTAGGGCTTTTTTTTATTTTGGGGGGCTTGCCTAAATACAAACTTGCCTGTAAAAAAAAAACAAAACCCTAAGATAGATACAATGCAACTATTAGTTATATTGTAGCTAGCTTAGGGTTTATTTTATAGGTAAGTATTTAGTTTTAAATAGGAATTATTTAGTTAATTATAGTAATTTTATTTAGATTCATTTAAATGATATTTAAGTTAGAGGGGGATTAGGGTTAGACTTAGGTTTAGGGGTTAATAAATTTAGAATAGTGGCGGCGACGTTGGGGGTGGCAGATTAGGGGTTAAGAAGTGTAGGTAGATTGCGGCGACATTGGGGAAGGCATATTAGGGATTAATAAATATAATATAGGTGTCGGCGATGTTGGGGGCAGCAGATTAGGGGTTCATAAGTATAATGTAGGTGGCGGTGGTGTCCGGAGCGGCAGATTAGGGGTCAATAATATAATGTAGGTTGCGGCTATCTTAGGGTTTATTTTATAGGTATTTATTTTTAAATAGGAATAATTTAGTTAATGATAGTTATTTTTATTTAGATTTGTTTAAATTATATTTAAGTTAGGGGGTGTTAGGGTTAGGGTTAGACTTAGATTTAGGGGTTAATAACTTTAATATAGTGGCGGCGACGTTGGGGGAGGCAGATTAGGGGTTAATATTTGTAGGTAGGTGTTGGCGATGTTAGGGATGGCAGATTAGGGGTTAATAATATTTAACTAGTGTTTGCGATGCGGGAGTGTGGCGGTTTAGGGGTTAATATATATATTATAGTGGTTCGGCAGATTAGGGGTTAAACATTTTATTTTAGTGTTTGCGATGTGGGGGGGCCTCGGTTTAGGGGTTAATAGGTAGTTTATGGGTGTTAGTGTACTTTTTAGCACTTTAGTTAAGAGTTTTATGCTACGGCATTGTAGTGTAAAACTCTTAACTACTGAGTTTAAAATGCGGTACCAGTGTTGACAGGAGAGGGTCTACCACTCACTTTTTGTCAGACTCGTAATACTGGCGCCATGCAAGTCCCATTGAAAAAAGAGGATACGCAATTTACGTAAGTGGATTTGCGGTATTTCCAAGTCTGGCCAAAAAAGTGAGCGGTACACTTGTACCTGCAAGACTCATAATACCAGCGGGCATTAAAAAGCAGCGTTAGGACTGGCCAACGCTGCTTTTTAAGCCTAATGCACAACTCGTAATCTAGCCGATAGAGAACACAGTTAAAGGTGAATGCTTTATTTAAATTTTTGTTTCAGTTTTAATTTTGTTTTTAAGATTATGATAACGAATTTCATACTCAGTTTTGAATATATATATTTTTAAGTAAGGAAGAGATGCCAATGCATTAAAATGAAAGCATATGTAGCACAAACGTTTGTAACCAAGTGATAAGGGGTTTATCGCGGGTGTTTGCACTCATCGCATTTACCACCGGTATTACAAGTTGAAAGTAAAGGTGAGCGCAATCGCAATTTACGCTAGAATGATTACTGCGTCCTTAGAGCTCTGGTTAACTGTTTCGCAAAACAGTTTTTGCACTGGAGCCCTTTGCAGTTATGTAGATGAAAACATTATTAAAGAATAGTTATGCAATATTCATTTTTATTAAAGGTTTTACCTATGTATTTACTGTAACAAATTCACATTCTAATGCTCTGCACATAGCAGAATATGTTCTTTGTATTTTTAAATAAATATTCCTATATTGATCTGTATATATCTACAGCTATATATAATATATATATATATATACTAGTCCTAAAGCCCGTTCACACGGGCCATTTTTTGCAGGGTACAGCGGTCCCACCCCTTGCGCTCTCTCCCTCCCCCTCTCTTTTGCTCTCTCTCTCTCCCCCCTCTCTTTTGCACTTTCTCTCCCCCTCTCTTTTGAGCTCTCTCTCCCCCCCTCTCTTTTGCGCTCTATCTCCCCCCTCTTTTGCGCTCTCTCTCCCCCCTCTTTTGCGCTCTCTCTCCCCCCTCTTTTGCGCTCTCTCTCCCCCCTCTTTTGCGCTCTCTCTCCCCCTCTCTTTTGCTCTCTCTCCCCCTCTCTTTTGCTCTCTCCCCTCTCTTTTGCGCTTTCTTTCCCCCTCTCTTTTGAGCTCTCTCTCTCCACCTCTCTTTTGAGCTCTCTCTCTCCCCCTCTCTTTTGAGCTCTCTCTCTCCCCCCCCTCTCTTTTGCGCTCTCTCTCTCCCCTCTCTTTTGTGCTCTCTCTCTCCCCCCTTCTTTTGCGCTCTCTCTCTCCCCCCCTCTTTAGCGCTCTCTCTCTCCCCCCTCTTTTGCGCTCTCTCCCCCCCTCTTTTGCACTCTCTCCCCCCCTCTTTTGCGCTCTCTCCCCCTTTCTTTTGCGCTTTCTCTCCCCCTCTCTTTTGCGCTCTCTCTCCCCCTCTCTTTATTGCTCTCTCTCTCACCCCTCTCTTTTGCTCTCTCTCTCACCCCTCTCTTTTGCGCTCTCTCTCACCCCTCTCTTTTGCGCTCTCTCTCTCCTGTCTCTCTCCCCCCCTATCTCTCTCTCTCTCTCTCCCCCTCTCTCTCTCTCCCCCTCTCTCTCTCTCCCCCTCTCTCTCTCTCTCTCTCCCCTCTATCTCTCTCTCCCCTCTATCTCTCTCTCCCCTCTCTCTCCCCTCTCTCTCTCCCCCCCTCTCTCTCTCCCCCTCTCTCTCTCTCCCCCCTCTCTCTCTCTCTCTCTCTCTCCTCTCCCCTCTCTCTCTCCCTCCCTCCTCTCTCCCTCCCCCTCCTCTCCCCTCTCCCTCCCCTCTTCTCTCTCTCTCTCTCCCTCCCCTCTCTCTCTCCCTCCCTCTCTCCCCCTCCCCTCTCTCTCTCCCTCCCCTCTCTCCCTCTCCTCTCTCCCTCCCCCTCCCCTCTCTCTCTCCCTCCCCTCTCTCCCTCCCCCTCCCCTCTCTCTCTCCCTCCCCCTCCCCTCTCTCTCACTCCCCCTCCCTCCTCTCTCTCCCTCCCCCCTCCCCTCTCTCTCTCCCTCCCCTCTCTCCCTCCCCTCTCTCTCTCCCTCCCCTCTCTCTCTCTCCCTCCCTCCCCCCCCTCTTTCTCTCCCTCCCCCCTCTTTCTCTCCTCCTCCCCCCCTCTCTCTCTCCTCCCTTCTCTCTCTCCTCCCCACTCTCTCTCCCCCTCTTTCTCTCTCTCCCCCCCCTCTCTTTTGATCTCTCTCTCCCCTCTCTTTTGCTCTCCCCCTCTCTTTTGCTGTCTCTCTCCTTCTCTTTTGCTGTTTCTCTTGTGCTCTCTTGATCTCCCCTCTTGATCTCTCTCTCCCCTCTTGATCTCTCTGTCACCTTTCTTATCTTTTCCCTACCCCAGTCTCTCCCCTCTTTTGAGCTGTTTTGAGCTCTCAGACTGCACAGCCTTTCACGGCCCGCCTGGCCCCGCCCCCTTCATGCTCAGCCACGCCCCATTCACGGCCCTCGCGCTCGGCCATGCCCCCTTCACGCTCGGTCACGCTCGGTCACGCTCGGTCACGCCCACTTCTGCTCGCACTGCAGAGACTTAGGGTCTGTGAGGCCAGGTGTGTTTGTCCTGTGCTGTGTCTACTGCGCATGACAGCTTCGGACAAACACACTTGGCCTTTTATAGTATAGGATATATATATATATATATATATATATATATATGTATATAGTTATAAATGTGTATGTATATATATATATATATATATATATATATATATATTGAAAACTCATATATATGTAGAAATATTTATTTAGGAAGAAATAGAACATATTCCGTTAGGTAAATAACATTGTAAAATTAAATATTCATATTTTCATGTCGGATTAGCACTATTGTAAATATATGTTATGGTGTTTGTGCAAGAGAGTGGGGTGTTTTTACAACTTTTTTTTCTCCATTGACTTCTATGGGGAAATACGTAAATGTGATTGCGATTTTTTGCGCAAGTTTGGTTACCGCTGGAGAAAAACTGTTTTCTTCAACTTGTAAAACCAGCGCAACCCGTATGAAAATACTAGCAAAGTTTTTCACTATAGCAAAATGCAAAATACCCCTTAACTTGTAATCTAGCCCTTTTTGTGCACCCCATAGAAGTCAACTTTGTAAAGGAATTAACACACAGTACCTACTTATCTGACATTCAGATGTTAGCGTGCACTACACTATTGCTCAAGTGGCAGAAAATCATTTTTGGGAGCCAATTTATCAAAGCGTCAATCTAGACACATTCCATGGAGTCAATACGCTCGCCAGACATCGCTGCCGCAAATCTACAATCGACAGTCTTATTTATAAAGACATCTGTCAAATACACGCGCATCAAGTCTGGCGCGATTATAGTTTTGTCTTCTTTTTTCAACTTTATTTATACCATTTCATTCCTGTCCATGAACAAGCACATTTCTCTTAAGCTAATCTTTTATTTTTCATTTATTAATCGACTTTAAATAGCTATATTTATACCTGAACAAACAATAAATATCATAGAAATGTACCTGTGTATATATATTTTTTTGCAAAAAACTTTTATCTTACTTTTTATACTCAATTTTATATGATTCTTAATGCTCATATATGTACCTATCTCTTTGCACATACTTGTGTATATATATATGATATTTTTTGCAAACATATTTACATGTCTTATTCATCTTTTAATTTATTTTCATTCACAAATGATGCAATTTCAAGTGTTGGCCCAGTTTTTGTGCTACACCTGTGTATTGTTTCCTGAGTGGAGTCTCTATTTCAAGACCAATACTACACAGGTGTTAAAATCATGGGCTGGCCTTTTATATTAAACCTTTCTAAAACAGTTCAAGAGAAGCAATCAAACAATGATAATCGGAAAACATAATTCAGATAGAGCATGACATTTTAAGCAATTTTCTAATTTACTCCTATTATCAATTTTTCTTCGTTCTCTTGCTATCTTCATTTTAAAAGCAGGAATGTAAATCTTAGCATCCAGGCCATTTTAGGTTCAGCACCATGGATAGTGCTTGCTTATTGGAGGCTTACATCTACCCACCAATAAGCAAGCATAACCCAGGCTCTCAACCAAAACTGGGCCGGCTCCTATGCATCACATTTCTGCTTTTTAAATAAAGATAGCAAGACAAGAGAACGAAGAAAAATTGATAATAGGAGTAAATTAGAAAGCGGCTTAAAATTTAATGTTCAATCTGAATCATGAAAGAAAAAAAATTGGGTCAGTGTCCCTTTAAGATTATATTGAATCAAACATCATTTGCAGATTTTATTTCATTATAATACAAATGTTGACTAATTATGTATTTTCTGATTATTAAATTGTCTGATCTTTTTTGGCTATTTTCATTTGACAAACAATTGTTGATGATGTGAAAGTGACAGCCATTGCATGTCTTAGCAATTATAATACACAATTTAAACAATGTCACAATTTTCAACAATTGATTTGATATCCTTATAACACTGTTTTTTTGCATTGTCGAAGGTCACTATATCGCCTTATACATATTCCCTAGGTGATATTTATCTCAGATATGTGGTACATGCATTCCATCATCTCATGAATGTTATAATCACTTTTTTTGTCATCTCTAACAGTAACTACTACTGCAACACCAATTCCACCAGTATTGACCAATTCAATTTATTATAGAGAGTAGAAAATATATGTTAACTTTTTATTTGTTTATTTAATTAATCACGTGATTATGCATTTCCCAATAAAACATGGTTGAGAATTGACTTATTTGGGGGTTATTAGAAGTTGGAGTATTGCTCGAAAGAAGGAGCAGAAATGTTGTGAGCGTTCTTTCAACTATGGAGTAGTTGTTTCATGCATTAAACATGACGCAAAACAAACATTAACATTAACAAATGAAGTTATACTCTTTGGTAATCTAAATATATTATGTAATATCACTTTTGTTCTCTTTATCCCTATATGTTTAATATCTTCTAGTGAAAGGAGTTCATCCCTTTCACTCAAAGGATATAGACCAATTCTTGGGAGAAATACTCTTGGTACTCTTATGCGTCTTTGTTGGAGCACATCTACTTGTGCAGCCTGTTGCTGTTTTTTTTAATCTCCTTCTGCATCTAAAAGGTCAGGGACCTAGAAAATAATGCGTCCCCTTGCTTTGTAATTAAAGGGACATGAAACCCAAAAGTGTTCTTTCATGATTCAGGTAGAGAATACAATTTTTAACAACATTACAATGTACTTTTATGATCTAATTTGCTTAATTCTTTAGATATCCTTTGTTGAAGAAATAGCAATACACATAGGTGAGCCAATCACATGCAGTACCTATGTGCAGCAACCAATCAGGAGCTACTGAGCCTATTTAGATATGCTTTATTTATTATATAATCAAGAGAATGAACTAAATTAGATAATGGAAGTAAATCGGAAAGTTGTTTAAAATTGCATGCTCTTTCTAAATTCTGAAAGAAAAAAAATTGGGTTTAATGTCCCTTTAACTCAGACAGAGTTACGACAGAGAGTTGAAACATAACCCATAAGTAGGGTAACATCTCCCTACTTGATTTTATTTAGTAATAAGGGCAGATCTGAATATATTTTGTTATCACAAAAGGTTAAAGGGACATGAAACATTTTTATTATATTTCATGATTCAGATGGTTCATTAATATCCTCCTTCCGCGTCATAAACATATTGCAAATTTAGAAATATTCTGCATGTTCATTGTTAACTGTCTGCAATGACAAACAGCATAGAACAAAACCTTTTCAGACTCCCATTGACTTTTATGGCATTCGCGGCCTCAGAGGTTTGAAGGATAGGTACGCTGTGTCGGAATAGACGTGAGCGTGTATGTTGAATGTTTGATAAATTGGTGAGAGGGTCCAACAGAGTCAAATGTGAAGGTGGATCATAAGTAATACGCTCAAATAGAGTCGAATGTGAAGGCGGGTGATCAGTATTACGCTTGAATAACGCAAGCAATGATTTGCATTGGATTGATCTCGTGGGAGCGTATATTATGTCGAACATTTCAACATTGACGCTGTGTTAACTATGGCGTATTAACTTGGCGTCTAATTGGACGCGAACTTCCATCACATTCACAGTTGAAGCTTTGATAAATCGGCCCCTCTGACTGGAAGCAATTTGGATTGTGCTGTTAATGCATAATAGCGCTAACAATGTTGCGCTACACTTGTAATCTAATCCTGTAAACTGCATTCAAGGATATGTTTAACTAGATATTTCTGGTATTACCTTTTTTTCCAGTTTATCATTTATTTATTTTTTCAAATTAATTCAGCAGTGTTACTTATTAAGTCAAATAGATCTGAAACCAATAACAAAAACACTTGAGCTGCTATACAATATTTTACAGTTACTTTTTATAGATTGGAATGAAAATCAATGTCAACAAATACACTATCATTAAATAACAAATACTCATTTTGGGCTAGATTACAAGAAGTTTGCCTGTTTGCGGGTTCCCAATAATTAATCAGCCATTACAAGTGGCTTTTTATTTCTACCGCAAGCTAACGGTAGCAATTAGTGCTTATAAAATTATTTTTTTCATGAACAATTTTTGTAAAGTCCAAAGATATATTACTAGCTATTTGTACAGAGAGAGTTGCTAAAATATAGGCATATACATCATATAATTGATAAATTGTCCTAATATTTTTTTTAAGCAGACTGTGTGACTTTTGAAGCTTGTCCCTTGAACACAATTATTAGGAGAATTTATTATTCCCACGTAAAGGGCTAAGCTTGCATCTTTTTTTCCCAGCAAAATAGATAACTTGCAATACACATCTTTAGGGAAGTTTCCAATATTTGTTACTTCTTCTGATTGATAGTGATTAGTAAATGGCACAGCCCAATGGTAAGTTTTAAACACTGAAAAGAGCTGGAGTACCAGGTATCAGATGGTGATCACCTGCCTACAAAGGTGTCTCCAGAACTGATGAGTTCTCAGGCAAAATTCAAATATGACGCTTCTTTATGTGACCTAAGTATGTCCCTGCACTGTATACCTGACTGTGTACAATAACTTCCCTTCTTTTTCTTTATTTAAATAATAGCTTATGTTTTGGACTTACAATGTACCAAATCTCAAAGTGAGAACTGTAGGATGGAAATGTTTATAGAATTATGCTGGCTATATATACGCCCACAGAACCCCATGTTCAGCCTATTTTACGGAAAAAAAAACAATTACGCTTTGTATTTTGTACTTATAAGTACGAATTTCTGCACATCCAGTGTACTTAAATTATGATTTACAATATAGTTACGATGTATCCCTGTGTAAAAATGTACAAATGTTATGTTTATTGAAAAAATTTGATTTTTTTTGTTATGATTTTTGATGCACCTTAACATTCCAATTGTTCCCTGCGTATTGTTTTGTGAATGGTTTAATTATTTATTTTGTATGATTTTTAAATTACGATTTTCATTGTGCACTTTTGCATCTCCTTCCCATAGGAAAATGCAGCAATACGCTCCTTAGCGAGATGCCCTGTTTTCGGGGTAAATAGCTTTATATAATTCCCCCAGGGAAATAGAAGGACTGGCTAGCATTCTTATAGATTCTCAGCAGCTCAGAGACCTTTTTAGTATCCAGCCCAAAGAGAGAGGAAGGAGAAATAGAGGCCTATTTATCAAGCCGTCAACTGTGCTGCATTCGCCGGCACCAATACGCTCGCCTAACATCGCGGCCGCGGACCTGAATACGCTCTCCATATTTATCAAAAAAGCTGTCAAAAAGCCGCGCACCAAGTACGGGGCGATGAGCAGCGGACTGTTGTTAACTAACCGTCATCGATCTCGCTGCTATTCGGCTTTTTCCCAACTTTATTTATATCCTGTCACTAAACGCTGCCACTATACTAAAATGTTTAACCCCTATCCAGCCGCTCCTGGAGCTCACCGCAACTCTAATAAAGTTATTTACCCCTATCCCTCCGCTCCCGGAGCCCACCGCAACTAAATAAAGTTATTAACCCCTATCCCTCCACTCCCAGAGCCCACCGCAACTAAATAAAGTTATTAACCCCTATCCCGCCACTCCCGGAGCCAGCCACAAGTCTAATAAAGTTATTAACCCTATCCCTCCACTCCCGGAGCCCACCGCAACTAAAGATATTAACCCCTATCCCTCCCACTCCCGGAGCCCACCGCAACTAAATAAAGTTATTAACCCCTATCCCGCCGCTCCCGGAGCCCACCGCAACTAAAAAAAACTATTAAAAAAATTAACCCCTAAACCCCTGGCCTCCAACATCACTACCACTTATCCAAGATGGCGTCCCTTAGATTCCGATTGGCTGATAGAATTCTATCAGCCAATCAGAATTATAGTGGAAAAAATCCTATTGGCTGTTGCAATCAGCCAATAGGATTGAGATTGCATTCTATTGGCTATTCCAATCAGCCAATAGAATGCAAGCTCAATCCTATTGGCTGATTGGAATTAAGGTGGAAAAAATCCTATTGGCTGTTGCAATCAGCCAATAGGATTGAGCTTTCATCCTATTGGCTGATCCAATCAGCCAATAGGATTGAGCTCACATTCAATTGGCTATTCCAATCAGCCAATAGAATGCGAGCTCAATCCAATTGGATGAAAGCTCAATCCTATTGGCTGTTTGCAAAAGCCAATAGGATTTTTTCTACCTTAATTCCGATTGGCTGATAGAATTCTATCAGCCAATCGGAATCTAAGGGACGCCATCTTGGATGATGTAATTTAAAGGGAAACTTCATTCTTCAGAAGACCTCGGAAGAAGAGGATGCTCCGCGCCGGATGTCTTGAAGATGGAGCCGCTCCGTGCTGGATGGATGAAGATAGAAGATGACATCTGGATGAAGACTTCTGCCGGCTTGGATGAAGACTTAGGCCCGCTTGGATGAAGACTTCTGCCGGCTTCGCTGAGGACTTCTGCCGCGTCTTCAAAAACTGTAAATGGATCTTCGGGGGTTAGTGTTAGTTTTTTTAAGGGTTTATTGGGTTGGTTTTAATTTAGGTTAGGACTTTGGGCGGAAAAAGAGCTAAATGCCCTTTTAAGGGCAATGCCCATCCAAATGCTCTTTTCAGGGCAATGGGGAGCTTAGGTTTTTTAGATAGGATTTTATTTGGGTGTTGGTTTTGTGGGTGGTGGGTTTTACTGTTGGAGGGGGTATTTGTTTATTTTTTTTACAGGTAAAAAAGCTGATTTCTTTGGGGCAGTGCCCCGCAAAAGGCCCTTTTAAGTGCCATTGGTAGTTTATTATAGGCTAGGGTTTTTTTATTTTCTGGGGCTTTTTTATTTTCATATGGCTATTAGATTAGGTGTAATTAGTTTAAATATTTGATCATTTATTTTTTATTTTGTGTAACTTAGTGTTTTTTATTTTGTGTAACTTAGTTGTTAGTTTTTTGTAACTTAGTAATATTTAATAGTAGATTTAAATAATTTGAGTAGGGTTAGGTGTTTAAATATGTAATATAGTTAATTTAATTGTTAGCTTAATGTAATTTTAGTATAATAGTTAGGGTAGGTTAATTATTAGTTTAAAATAGTTTATTTTAATTCTAAAGGTAAGTTTAAATTTATTATAAGATAGGGATGAGTTAATATTTAATGTAAAGTTTGCGGGTTGTTAGGTTTAGGGGTTAATAGCTTAATTTAGTTTATGGCGATGTGAGGGGCTGGCGGTTTAGGGGTTAATAGGTTTAGCAAGTGGTAGTGATGTGAGAGGCCAGGGCTTTAGGGGTTAATACATTTACTTAGTTGTGGTGGGCTCCGGGAGCGGCAGGATAGGGGTTAATAAATGTATTTAGTTGTGGCGGGATAGGGGTTAATAACTTTATTTAGTTGCAGCGGGGTCCGGGAGCAGCGGGATAGGGGTTAATAACTTTATTTAGTGGCGGCGGGCTCTGGGAGCGGCAGGATAGGGGGTTAATAAATTTATTTAGTTGCGGCGGGATAGGGGTTAATAACTTTATTTAGTTGCGGTGGGGTCCAGGAGTGGCGGGATAGGGGTTAATAACTTTATTTAGGTTGCGGTGATGTCGGGCGGCAGATTAGGGGTGTTTAGACTCGGGGCTTATGTTAGGGTGTTAGGTGTAAATGTTACTTTTATTCTAGCATAGAAATCAATGGGATATCTTGCAGCATCGAACATAAGCTTTCGCTGCTTTCAGAGTCCCATTGATTCCTATGGCATCCGCGGCCTCCAGGGTGGAGGATTGAAAACCAGGTACGCTGAGCTGGAATAGTGGCAAGCGTACCTGTTAGAAAGTTGATAACTTGTAAAACTTGTCAGATAGTGCCGAATTTGTATTCGGAACATCTGTCATGACGTAAGCACTGATCTGTGTTGAATTGAGACATCACAAATTTCAACTTTTGCCGGTCTGTAGGCTTTGATAAATAGGGCAAATCAGGCTCGCCACAATTACGCTGCGGAATTTCAGCATATTTGCGGTTGACGGCTTGATAAATAGGCCTCTTAGAGTTAGAAGAAGAATGGGGAGAGAGATGACAAAGGAGAAATGAGGGAGAGAGAGGAGGGAGAGTCGCAGAAATATGAGAGGGAAAATGCAGCTAAAGGATGAAGAGATAGATTGAAACGAGAGAAGAAAATGAACAGAGGGTAGACCATAGGGAGTAAAAGAAATAAGAGGGAAGAAATAGGAAGGAGAGAGCGAGAGAGACAAAGAAGGGAGCAATAGAGCAGCAAGAAAAGAGAGAAAAGAGGGGAGGGAGGGAGAAATAAAAGGAGGAGAGAAAGAAAGTATAAGAAATGTGAATAGCATTGTATCCCATCTGGTTGCAAAGGGGATAAAATGCTCAAATGCAGTCCCTATGATCCAAGGGGCATACAATTAAAACAAACAAAGCACATTGTTCTCTATACCACTCTGCAAGAGCGAGGTTCCGGTGGGGAGAGCTCAGGTGTAAGGCGCAAAAGTCTCTATGCGGAATCACTGAATCTCTGAGCTACTTAGTCATAGACGTCAAGCAGGATACAGACTCACCACCTATGCCCTTGGCTCCCTGCACTTTTCCTAGGCTGGGAAGCACTCTTTAGGAACAACCCGCCAGCTTATACACGCTGCGGGATACAAAGCCCATAAGAGGGATAAAGACTCACAGCTACAAGTGGACTAACCAGCTTGTGGACGTTGAACTTACCGGTAACAAATGCTGTGAGCTCAGAATACCTCAAACTGGGGCCGGTCCTCCATGCATAGCCGTATTATGCTGTGGCCAGGATACACTCATTACAAGCTAAGTATCTTATGTACCATTTATCTGGTATTTTGGCTGAGGATCAATGGCTGACTGATCTTGTTGTATAAAATCTTAGGCACATTATCTGACATCACCTATTTAAATTACCAAACACATAGCTTTAAAAGGGCTGATACATCTACTTAATTACCTATATGGTTGTAGAGGGGATATCTCAAGCATTTTGAGCTAGGAGCTAAGACATATGATGATGGCAAGATGCTTAATGCTAAGAGCCTAAAAGCTTGTAACTTTAAACATATAAGCAACAGAAGTGAATGCTTGGATAAAAAAAGTATCTACTGTTGGTGGTAAAACTCCTGGTTGAAAATTACCTCATAAGGGCTGATATAAGGGCTGACAAAATCATCTTATCCAGTACTGACTGAAGAGTGGGGGTAGTGTAAGGGGTGTTGAATCAGAGATATACTGAGACATAAAATCATAAGTTCCTAAAGGGCTGATAACTACTGAACTCTCTTGAACTATCTTCCCTTTTCTGGCTGAAGATTGGGGGTGGTTCTAAAAATAATGTGAATATTTGTTGCCGGGTTCCCAATACTCTCACACCTTCTACATAAGTGTCAGAAAGAAAATTACTGGAATAATAGTGTACTTCTGGACTGTTGTAATTAACTGGGTCTGGAGGTTACCTCATAAATGGGTTGCTAAAATGACACATTATATGAGATTATCCACCTAAAGCATCAGTTACCACTAAATCCAAAAGAACTGACAAAACACCACTGCATTCACTTATAGACTGAAGAGTGGGGAAAGGGGAAGCCATACGGATTTAGTTCTTAGTCACATGGAGATGTGCAAAAATTTGTTGTCTAGTATATATTAAATATTCTTCTACCTCCCACATTAGTGCCAGAAGAGAGTGAATTGGATAAGTGCGTGCTTTCTATGTGCTCTACTCTATTGGCAAGCTGTGCTCTGTGTAGGAAAATCCAGAGCGGTAGTGCATCTTTTAGCCATATGATGATGATAAGCTAATTATATATTTATCAGATACTGCTCAGAAATATTGGACCTAAGCTAATGTATTTAAATGGTCCATAGCAATGACTCAAGTAAATAACTAAGATTACGACATGCTCATTTTTGTTTCCTGGGCAGAGCTCAGGGTATATACTACCATTATGTTTTGTTTTTTTCTTGGTTGTATCTTGGATAAATGCATGGAAACGCTAGGAAATAAGGGGGAAAGAGAGTAACCAAAGATCAAAGATATTACACTTACTTGTCTTAGAAATTAAGCCTGCTTGTTTTGTTCTTTGCTCTCTTTCTCTCGCCTTTTTCATTAAAAAGACTGAAGAATCTATGGGAAGCACTGCATTCACTAGAGTGCACTTCCGTGGGGTCCAATGGGAGCCTTGTTCTGATGCCAAAGCGGTAAGTGCAGCGAGAAGGGGGTAAGTAGCACAGCATTTGTAGCATTTGTAAATATATATGTATATGCTGTTTTGAAATCTTACGGCTAGATTTAGAGTTCTGCGGCCAAAGGGGTGCGTTAGCTACGCATACTTTTTTTCCCCCGCACCTTTTAAATACCGCTGGTATTTAGAGTTCACAGAATGGCTGCGTTAGGCTCCAAAAAAGGGAGCGTAGAGCATATTTACCGCCACTGCAACTCTAAATACCAGCGTTGCTTACGGACGCGGCCAGCTTCAAAAACGTGCTTGTGCACGATTCCCCCATAGAAAACAATGGGACAGTTTGAGCTGAAAAAAAACCTAACACCTGCAAAAAAGCAGCGTTCAGCTCCTAACGCAGCCCCATTGTTTACTATGGGAAACACTTCCTAAGTCTGCACCTAATACCCTAACATGTACCCCAAGTCTAAACACCCCTAACCTTACACTTATTAACCCCTAATCTGCCGCCCCCGCTATCGCTGACACCTGCATATTTTTTTTAACCCCTAATCTGCCGCTCCGTATACCGCTGCAACCTACATTATACCTATGTACCCCTAATCTGCTGCCCCTAACACCGCCGACCCCTATATTATATTTATTAACCCCTAATCTGCCCCCCACAACGTCGCCGCCAGCTACCTACAATAATTAACCCCTAATCTGCCGATCGGATCTCGCCGCTAGTCTAATAAATGGATTAACCCCTAAAGCTAATTCTAACCCTAATCCTAACACCCCCCTAAGTTAAATATAGTTTTATTCTAACTAAATAAATTAACTCTTATTAAATAAATTATTCCTATTTAAATCTAAATACTTACCTGTAAAATAAACCCAAATATAGCTACAATATAAATAATAATTATATTGTAGCTATTTTAGGATTAATATTTATTTTACAGGCAACTTTGTATTTATTTTAACCAGGTACAATAGCTATTAAATAGTTAATAACTATTTAATAGTTACCTAGTTAAAATAATTACAAAATTACCTGTAAAATAAATCCTAACCTAAGTTACAATTAAACCTAACACTACACTATCAATAAATAAATTAAATAAACTACCTACAATTATCTACAATTAAACCTAACACTACAATATCAATAAATTAATTAAATACAATACCTACAAATAACTACAATGAAATAAACTAACTAAAGTACAAAAAATAAAAAAGAACTAAGTTACAAAAAATAAAAAAATATTTACAAACATTAGAAAAATATTACAACAATTTTAAACTAATTACACCTACTCTAAGCCCCCTATTAAAATAACAAAGACCCCCAAAATAAAAAAATGCCCTACCCTATTCTAAAATTAAAATAGAAAAGCTCTTTTACCTTACCAGCCCTGAAAAGGGCCCTTTGCGGGGCATGCCCCAAAGAATTCAGCTCTTTTGCCTGTAAAAAAAACCCATAAAATACCCCCCCCAACATTACAACCCACCACCCACATACCCCTAATCTAACACAAACCCCCCTTAAATAAACATAACACTAAGCCCCTGAAGATCTCCCTACCTTGTCTTCACCTCACCGGGTCCCGATCTGTCCAGAAGAGCCTCCGATGTCTTGATCCAAGCCCAAGCGGGGGGCTGAAGAGTGACGTCCATCCTCGGGCTGAAGTCTGGATCCAAGCGTCGGCTGAAGAAATCCATCATTGGGCTGAAGTCGGAAGTCCATCATCGGGATGAAGTCTTCTATCAAGCAGCATCTTCAATCTTCTTTCTTCCGGAGCGGAGCCATCTTCTTCCCAGCCGACGCGGATCCATCCTCTTCTAACGACGCCTACTCGCCGAATGACGGTTCCTTAAATGACGTCATCCAAGATGGCGTCCCTCGAATTCCGATTGGCTGATAGGATTCTATCAGCCAATCAGAATTAAGGTAGGAAAATTCTGATTGGCTGATGGAATCAGCCAATCAAATTGAGCTTGCATTCTATTCGCTGATCGGAACAGCCAATAGAATGCGAGCTCAATCTGATTAGCTGAATTTTCCTACCTTAATTCCGATTGGCTGATAGAATCCTATCAGCCAATCGGAATTCGAGTCACGCCATCTTGGATGACGTCATTTAAAGGAACCGTCATTTGGCAAGTAGTCGTCGTTAGAAGAGGATGGATCCGCGTCGGCTGGGAAGAAGATGGCTCCACTCTGCTCCGGAAGAAAGAAGATTGAAGATGCTGCTTGATAGAAGACTTCATCCCGATGATGGACTTCCGACTTCAGCCCGATGATGGATTTCTTCAGCCGCCGCTTGGATCCAGACTTCAGCCCGAGGATGGACGTCACTCTTCAGCCCCCCGCTTGGGCTTGGATCAAGACATCGGAGACTCTTCTGGACAGATCGGGACCCGGTGAGGTGAAGACAAGGTAGGGAGATCTTCAGGGGCTTAGTGTTAGGTTTATTTAAGGGGGGTTTGGGTTAGATTAGGGGTATGTGGGTGGTGGGTTGTAATGTTGGGGGGGGTATTGTATGTGTTTTTTTTCCATGCAAAAGAGCTGAATTCTTTGGGGCATGCCCCGCAAAGGGCCCTTTTCAGGGCTGGTAAGGTAAAAGAGCTTTGAACTTTTTTAATTTAGAATAGGGTAGGGCATTTTTTTATTTTGGGGGGCTTTGTTATTTTATTAGGGGGCTTAGAGTAGGTGTAATTAGTTTAAAATTGTTGTAATATTTTTCTAATGTTTGTAAATATTTTTTTATTTTTTGTAACAGTTCTTTTTTATTTTTTGTACTTTAGTTAGTTTATTTAATTGTATTTATCTGTAGGTATTTTATTTAATTAATTTATTGATAGTGTAGTGTTATGTTTAATTGTAGATAATTGTAGGTATTTTATTTAATTAATTTATTGATAGTGTAGTGTTAGGTTTAATTGTAACTTAGGTTAGGATTTATTTTACAGGTAATTTTGTAATTATTTTAACTAGTTAACTATGAAATAGTTATTAACTATTTAATAGGTATTGTACCTGGTTAAAATAAATACAAAGTTGCCTGTAAAATAAATATTAATCCTAAAATAGCTACAATATAATTATTATTTATCTTGTAGCTATATTAGGGTTTATTTTACAGGTAAGTATTTAGCTTTAAATAGGAATAATTTATTTAATGAGTTAATTTATTTCATTAGATTTAAATTATATTTAATTTAGGGGGGTGTTAGGGTTAGGGTTAGACTTAGCTTTAGGGGTTAATAAATGTATTAGAGTAGCGGTGAGCTCTGATCGGCAGATTAGGGGTTAATACTTGAAGTTAGGTGTCAGCGATGTTAGGGAGGGCAGATTAGGGGTTAATACTATTTATTATAGGGTTATTGAGGCGGGAGTGAGGCAGATTAGGGGTTAATAACTTTATTATAATAGCGGCGCGGTCCGGTCGGCAGATTAGGGGTTAATAAGTGTAGGTAGGTAGCAGCGACGTTGGGGGCGGCATATTAGGGGTTAATAAATATAATATAGGGGTCGGCGGTGTTAGGGGCAGCAGATTAGGGGTTCATAGGGTAGCGTAGGTGGCAGCGGTGTGCGGTCGGCAGATTAGGGGTTAAAAAATTTTAATAGAGTGGCGGCGATGTGGGGGGACCTCGGTTTAGGGGTACATAGGTAGTTTATTGGTGTTAGTGTACTTTAGAGCACAGTAGCTAAGAGCTTTATAAACCGGCGTTAGCCCAGAAAGCTCTTAACTACTGACTTTTTTCTGCAGCTGGAGTTTTGTCGTTAGCCACGACTCTAAATACCGGCGTTAGAAAGATCCCATTGAAAAGATTGGATACGCAATTGATGTAAGGGGATCTGCGGTATGGAAAAGTCGCGGCTGGAAAGTGAGCGTTAGTGTTATATGTTATGGTCTGGTCTGTGGATGAGTATCAATTGGTGGATTTCAGTAGCAGAGTTAGTATTAAAGTAATTGATAATAATAAATTAGTAGTTTGTATCACTGCGAACTGTGTTACCAATATGGTGAGTAAAATGGTAACTGTCTGTCGTGGTGAATTAATCAGAAGGAACTAAATAACAATGTACAATCAGTCCTGCTATATGCAACAACTGAAGTGATGTGCTGAGAGTTTGAAGCCTGCTTGGCGCTGCTCTGATAGATGAGACAGTGAAGGGAGCGAGTGGTTACCTGTGCTGTCTGTTATCCGATCTGAATCACAGGTCCGTTACGTCACGGAAGTGGGTGTGTCTTTGCTCCGGTTTTCGAGAGCGCTGGTTGTAAGTAACGGCTGGGTTTGTTGTAATCCTGTGTAACGGATGTCACTGGTGCTTAGCTAGAAAGCTATATTGCAGGTAGGAATTAGTTGTTAGAGTTGAATAAGGCGGTTGAGACTGCTATGATTCGGTGTCGTAACAACAGCAGATAAAGTTTGTTGTCAGTTCGTCTGAGACACGCTGTTACTTGAGATCTGATGAATCTTTGTTAATCTTGCATATCCAGAAGTTAGTAGACGATGAAATACAAAGGAAAACTTCTATAGAAATTGGAGCTCAGCTAAAGTACAACTACTCAGTCAGTAGCAAACAAAATACTAAGCACCTGGTTACAGGTGTGCAGGTCTTTTAAAGACTATGTAGGAGGAGTCACCTTAAAGGGGAATACCTGACAGTTAGACCCTTTCCTGACTGACTCCAAATACCAGAGGGCGGTAAAAACCAGCGTTAGGAGCCTCTAACGCTGGTTTTGACGTCTACCGCCCAACTCTAAATCTAGCCGTAAATCTAGCCGTTAGTCAGAATTTGTGCATTTCCCTTTAAGGCATGTGACATTGAATACATGGTTCACTTCTGGCACTAATAGGTCTGGAGTCAGTGTATAATATATTATAAGCTCAAACATTCAGTTCTGTATACACCACTGTGTAAGCTAGTATTCTAGTGACAATATGTCCGTTTATAACACACACTACTGACCACCATAATGTTCACAGGCCTTTATAGTATGACAGAGTCAGATAAACTGTATTACCTAGTGACCCATGTAACTCATTCTTTTCACCTGTTCTTCCATTAATGTATCACAGAGAAGAATACTACAATATTCATTTGTATCATATATTCAGAAAACGGTATTATTTATTAACTTGTGTACACCACTATAGTTTATCATTGTATATGTATAGTCTTTGTATCAGATACAGCTTGCTGCAATTTACTTTGTATTACATATTATGTTTTTTTCAAGTGATAATTTTGCCATAAAACTTGAATATTATTGTTACCTAATGGGTGCCTAAGAGTTTTCCATTTATTTTCATATATTCCTTTGGGTAAATTGTAATAATGTGCCAAATTGAAACAAAGGTATTGAATCCATTGATAAAAATGTGGTTTAAGAGTTAAATGTGGGTCTCACACACCTTTAGTCATGTGATTATTTGTAAACCAATAGAAATCTAGCTTAAGGTATACATTCTAACCTGTGTTTGTTATTTTAAATATGTCTATGAGTAAGGCCACTGGCTGAAAAACATGTCAGACAAGACGCCTACCTAAGCTGTTTGATTCTTATTTTTAACCTTGTATTAATAAATATTGGACTTTTAAACTGAAGATTGTGCCGACTCCTTCTAACTTTATTATATGTATATGCTAATATACATATATATGTATGTGTTAATATGTGTATATACACATATTCATAATCACAAAAAGGAATGAACAAGTCTCTTTGTAATAATTGGAACAATCCACACAATATATGTGCCAATTAAATCCCCAGGATAATAAACAAACACTGTGATCCTTGTAGCTAAAGCATAACAGAGTTATATATATGTGCTCACAACCAGAGACACGGTCCTTATACCAACACTGCGGACACAATGTGGAATGCAGGGACCGTCCGTCTAAAGGCCGAGAAGACTCCTATATGCTATATGGCTTTTTACCATCAGCTCCGTCTCTTACTCGTTCACTGGGTCTCTTCACTGCTTTGCTTCCCAATGCGGTAAATCACGTGATCCAATGGTGATGTCATACACCTGTCCTGGGGTTTCCTTGCTCAAAGCCAAGGCTGTGGCGGCACTGGTTAAAGGCAAACCAAACAGAAGAATCCTGCCTATAACAGCTAAAAATCCAATATTTTATTTAAATTCTTTAAAAACACAAAAAAGGATGACTATGATTACGGCTTGTCAGTTGAAAAATGCGTAACCCCCTTCAGGCTACACTGATTCCTGTTTGATGTTTTGTTGGATAATCCTTTTTTCTGTTTTTAAAGAATTGAAATAAAATATTGGATTTTTAGCTGCTATAGGCAGAATTCTTCTGTTTGGCATAAACACATATTAACACATAAATACATATGTATATAATCATATACATATATATTTACTGGAAACACACAGTTCCCATAGACCGCAATGTAAAGGCACTTTTCAGAGCCCTTTTTTCTAACAACCATCTTTCACCAACTTGAGACCCCAAAAACTGCCTAGTGTAATAGTTTTTTATTTTTTAAAAAAAGCTATAATGCCCTCTATTTTGAGTCCATTTGGGGCACTTTTATAAAATTAACCAGAGATCGGTGGTAAAAATAACGAGCCACTTGTAATGGCTGGTTAATTATCGCGCGCCTGCAAACGCACAAATTTGCCCATTTGCAGGTGTGCAATCATTTAGCGCTCCACTTGTAATCTAGCCCTTAGGATTCTATGAACTTAGATTAATGTTATGTATTTTATTTTTAGATATTGTAGAATTCACTATTGTTCAACCACATCTTTGTGAATAGCATATGTTATATTCTGACGATTTGACTGTTGTACTGTAATTTCTCAATAAAAAGATAAATAAAATAAAGTAAAAATAATAACAGGCATTACTTGTACAATTCATCATTAATTGCTGTCTGTTAGATAGTGGGGTATATCAACATTTACACATCAACACAGCTGTGGCAGATGCTATATAGTGAACTGGCAGCTCAAATCAAACAAAGCTTTCATCTTCTGACATTTGATTAGCTCTAAGGTAGAGACGCTTTGTCAATATCACTTGCTCAAATCTTTAGAAGAATTGAACCCACTAAAGGAATTAAATGACAACCGTATTCAATTCTACTTAGGTGAGCTTGATAAATTCTATCACTTTGGGGTATCCGTGACAATTTACAGTAGGACAGAGCTTTCCACTTTGAAAATTATTTCTATGGAACTCTGTCCTTTCCTGTTAAACATGTGGGCTTCTCCTGTACATAATGTGGGTATTTGCATGGTTCACTGCTAATCATCACAAGTTCTTTTTTCCTGTAAGCTGGGCACAAGGAAGTAACAAGCCATTGAATGAACACCTGAGAGTTAATTATGCAGAAAGTAAGAAGGAAAAAAAGCATGAAAATTAATGTATTTCAGAAAATATTATTAATATGGAAGCAGATTGCCCTTGGAAGTATTTTTAAGATTATTTAAAACACAAAGCTTTATTAGAATCTCTTAGAAAAGCATTCAAATATATTTTTGCTTTGAGATAAACCATTTATTAGCTAATGGACCTAATATTGTATCTTTCTGTATTATATGCCAATGTTTCTTTAGGGAAGGCAATAGAAAAAATCTAAAGAAACACTGGCATATAATCCAGAAAGATGCAATATTAGTTCCATTAATAGACACTAGACATTACATTGTATAGCAGAAAAATTAGGATCTTAAACATTTTTGACACCTTTGAATTTGAAAATAGAAGTAAAAGGCGATCCAAAATTGAATTGGCTAACTCCATGTAAGGGGACATATCCATGTAAAAAAAGGTTATGTAATATTTGCCCCTACATTAGTAAAGGTGACGCTTTTACCAACTTTAATAATACCAAAATATACCATACAAATTACAGGTGTTATTGTGAACGCACATATATTGTATACCAATTATTTTGTTCTTGTAATATATTGTATAGTGCGTATAAAGAGAAGGATAAAGAAATGATATAAACAAATATGTATATCATATTACTAAATGGGACTACTAAACATAGTGTAGTGGATCACTTTAAAGAGTTTCATCAGAGTGATGCCAATAATTTGAAAATTAAAATAATTGACTGGATCCCTCCTAGTATAGGAGGTGCCAATTGATTAATTACTTTGAGAAAACGAGAATCCTTTTGATTTAAGTAATAAAATAGTTTTCAACGGAATGGTCTCAATATAGATTTGGATATAGTGGCATTTATGTAGGTAAAAGAATATGAATACAATCAACTAGATTACGAGTTTGGCGTTAGGCTTAAAAAGCAGCGTGTGCCGGTCCCAACGCTGCTTTTTAACGCCCACTGGTATTAGGAGTCTTGCAGATACAGGTGTACCGCTCACTTTTTTGGCCAGACTTGGAAATACCACAAATCCACTTACGTAAATTGCGTATCCTCTTTTTTCAATGGGACTTGCATAGCGCCGGTATTACGAGTCTGACAAAAAGTGAGCGGTAGACCCTCTCCTGTCAAGACTGGTACCGCATTTTAAAGTCAGTAGTTAAGAGTTTTACACTACAAAGCCGTAGCATAAAACTCTTAACTAAAGTGCTAAAAAGTACACTAAGACCCATGAACTACCTATTAACCCCTAAACCGAGGCCCTCCCACATCGCAAACACTAAAATAATTTTTTTAAACCCTAATCTGCCGAACCGGACATCACCACCACTATCATAAATATATTAACCACTAAACCGCCACACTCCCGCCTCGCAAACATTAGTTAAATATTTTTAACCCCTAATCTGCCGTCCCTAACATCGCCAACATCTACCTACATTTATTAACCCCTAATCTGCCGCCCCCAACGTCTCCGTCACTATACTAAAGTTATTAACCCCTAAATCTAAGTCTAACCCTAACACCCCCTAACTGAAATGTAGGGCATGTAATTTTAAACAACTTTCCAATTTACTTTTATTACTAATTTTGCTTTGTTCTCTTGGTATTCTTAGTTGAAAGCTAAATCTAGGAGGTTCATGTGCTAATTTCTTAGACCTTGAAGACTGCCTCTAATCTGAAAGCATTTTGACAGTTTTTCACCACTAGAGGGCTTTAGTTCAGGTGTTTCATATAGTTAACATTGAGCTCAGGCACCTGAAGCTCCTAGGAGTCAGCACTGATTGGCTAAAAATGCAAGTCTGTCAAAAGAACTGATATAAGGGGGCAGTTTGCAGAGGCATACATACAAGGTAATCACAGAGGTAAAAAGTATATTATTATAAGTGTGTTGGTTATGCAAAATTGGGGAATGGGTAATAAAGGGATTATCTACCTTTTTAAACAACAAACAATCTGGTGTTTACTGTCCTTTTAACTAAATTATTCCTATTTAAAACTAAATACTTACCTGTAAAATAAACCCTAAGCTAGCTACAATATAACTAATAGTAACAGTGTACCTAGCTTAGGGTTTATTTTTATTTTACAGGCAAGTTTGTATTTATTTTAACTAGGTAGAATAGTTATTAAATAGTTATTAACTATTTAATAAACTACCTAGCTAAAATAAAGACAAATTTAACTGTAAAATAAAACCTAACCTAAGTTACACTAACAACTAACACTACACTATAATTAAGTTAATTCCCTAAACTAAATACAATTAAATACAATTAAAGGGACAGTAAACCTTAAAAATAATTTTATAACATTATAAAACATAATTTCCCCTTTGAATTTTTTTTTAAAAACTGCTGTTTTACAGACCTGCTCTCTGGGATCTGCTGAGCGGGTCTGTTTCTTTCAAACAGCGCATCGGACCAGCTGTATAGTCACAGCCCGGCCCGACAGCGCCATAGCACTAAGTGCAGCTCGCTCCTGCTGTCTGACAGAGCAGGAGCGAGCTGCACTTAGTGCTATGGCGCGGTCAGGCCGGGCTATGACTATACAGCTGGCCCGATGCGCTGTTTGAAAAAAACAGACCCGCTCAGAAGATCACAGAGAGCGGGTCTGTAAATCAGCAGTTTTTTAAAAAAATTCAAAGGGGAAATTATGTTTTATAATGTTTGCGCTAATATAATGTTATATAATTCTGCACTATGCCCAGAATAATATAAAATTATTTTTAAGGTTTACTGACACTTTAAATAAAATTATCTAAAGTACAAAAACCCCCACTAAATTACATAAAATAATAAACAAATTACAAGATTTTTAAACTAATTACACCTAATCTAATCCCCCTAACAAAATAAAAATGCCCCCCCAAAATAAAAAAAGCCCTACCCTACAATAAATTACAAATAGCCCTTAAAAGGGCCTTTTGCAGGGCATTGCCCCAAATTAATCAGCTCTTTTACCTGTAAAAAAATTTACAAATCCCCCCAACATTAAAACCCATCATCCACAAAACCAACCCTACTATAAAACCCACCCAATCCCCCCTTAAAGAAACCTAACACTAACCCCTTGAAGATCACCTTACCGGGAGAAGTCTTCATTCAACCGGGCCAAAGTCCTCAACGAATCCGGCAGAAGTGGTCCTCCAGACAGGCAGAAGTGGTCCTCCAGACGGGCAGAAGTCTTCATCCACACGACATCTTCTATTTTCATCCATCCGGCGCGGAGCGGGTCCATCTTCAAGACATCCGACACGGAGCATCCTCTTCTTTCCACGGCGACTGAAGAATGAAGGTTCCTTTAAGTGACATCATCCAAGATGGCGTCCCTTAGATTCCGATTGACTGATAGAATTCTATCAACCAATCGGAATAAAAGGTAGGAAAAATCCTATTGGCTGATGCAATCAGCCAATAGGATTGAACTTCAATCCTATTGGCTGATCCAATCAGCCAATAGGATTTAGCTGGCATTCTATTGGCTGTTCCAATCAATGGGCCGCCAGCAGGGGGTGTCAATCAACCCGATCGTACTCGATCGGGTTGAATTGTTGCGATTCCTGTCTGCCTGCTCAGAGCAGGTGGGCAGGGTTATGGAGTAGCGGTCTTTGTGACCGCTGCTTTATAACTGCTGTTTCTGGCGAGTCTGAAGACTCGCTAGAAACACAGGGCATCAAGCTCCATTCAGAGCTTGATAGCTAGGCACCAATACCTTTATTACCCATCCCCCAGTTTTGCACAACCAACACAGTTATATTAATACACTTTTTACCTCTGTAATTACCTTGTATCTAAGAACCTTCTGACAGCCCCCTGATCACATGACTGTATAAAATCTATTGAGTTGCGTTTAGCATTGTGTTGTGCAAACTCTTAAATAACTCCCTGTGCCTGAACATAGTGTTTTCTATATGGCCCACAGTCTCTTGTTGTTAAAAGCAATTTAAAAAAAACGTGATAAGAGGCAGATCTCAAGGGTTTAGAAATTAGCATATGAGCCTACCTAGGTTTAGTTTCAACTAAGAATAACAAGAAAACAAAGCAAATTTGATAATTAAAGTAAATTGGAAAGTTAATTCAAATTACATCTCCTATATGAATAATGAAAGTTTAAATTTGACTAGACTGTCCCTTTAAGCTAACTATAATGAGAACAGAGTTAGATGTATGGGGGCCTTAGGTGAGCAACTATATAGTACCCCTAGGGTATTACATATTTTATAATTTTTTTATGTATTATATAGAAGATCCAGATGGCGACCGATGCCGCAATATTTATGATTCTTCTTAATAGATATATTATAGATTTTAGGAATGTCCGTAATTACTATCCTTTTAATAAACTTTCAAGTACATATTAGCCTAAGTTAACCTCAACAAATATGGCGCCGGTAATATTTCTGGTCTCTGTGTCACTTCTGGCCACGATCCTCTGAATACCAGTCTGATAATAGTGACATCATTATCTGGCAAAATGACTCCTAAGGAAGTCTGCCCAGGTTTGATAGAAGAAACACGTAGGGTAGCATTGGAGAACACCAGGAGTGGGCAACAGAAGTACCCGTGTGAGTGCAGAGTTGGGATTCCTTTTCTGTGGAGGAGCCTATTATCGGAGCACCATAGGGATGCTTCTAAAAAACTCCTTAAAGTGTGTTATGAGCATTTAATCTCTGTACTCCGAAGTAAGTGCATATGGAAGCAGGGTTTTACTTTTGATAAATATTTTTACCATGCATCGAGGATGCGCTTTGTTTTTAGGTTGTTGTACTTCTATTATAAAATTTGCTTCGTTTTCTTGTTATTATTTCTTGAAGAGATATCTAGATAGGTAGCGTGCACATGTCTGGAGTACTACATGGCAGGAAATAGTACTACCACCTAATGCTCTTGCTAATGTATAAGACTGTTGCAAAACAGCTGCCATATAGTACTGTAGACACGTGCACAAACATGAACTTACTTTTCTGCTTTTCAACAAATTATAACAAGAAAACAAAGACAATTTGATAATCGAAGTAAATTGGAAGGTTTTTAAAATTATGCGCGCAAAAAGCTGAAGTTAGAATATCGCAACCACCTTAATGTATTCCCCATTGAAGTCAATGGAGCTACAAAACACCCTACTTTTGCGCAAACCCAATAGCATATTCTCAAGTGCGCTAACCTAACATGAAAATATGAATATTTCACATTCCATTGTTCTTCACATAGCAGAATATATTCCATTTACTCATAAATACTTATTTCTACATATATCTGATGTTTTTTTGTTACAATATATATCTATTCTATATATATATATAAACATTATTATTTATAGGTATAGATATAAACAGTTATTTATATATAGTAATAGCTATTTAAAAATACATAGAACATATTCTGTTATGTGCAGAACATTGGAATGTGAGATATTTACAGTAAATACACAGTATGACACTTAAAGGGACAGTCAACACCAGAATTTTTGTTGTTTAAAAAGAAAAAAGATAATCCCTTTATTACCCATTCCCCAGTTTTGCATATCCAACACAGTTATAATAATACACGTTTTACCTCTAATTATCTTGTATCTAAGCCTCTGCTGACTGCTCCCTTATTTCAGTTCTTTTGACAGACATGCAGTTTAGCCAATCAGTGCTCACTCCTAGGTCACTTTACATGCATGAGCTCAATGTTATCTATATGAAACATGTGAACTAATGCCCTCTAGTGGTCAAAATGTATTCAGATTAGAGGCAGTCTTCAAGGTCTAAGAAATTAGCATATGAACCTCCTAGGTTTAGCTTTCAACTAAGAATACCAAGAGAACAAAGCAAAATTGGTGATAAAAGTAAATTGGGAAGTTGTTTAAAATTCCATGCTCTATCTGAATCATGAAAGTTTTTTTTTGGACTTGACTGTCCCTTTAAATTTGAATATTACATAAATATGCTTTTACATGTTTTCACCTTCTTGACTGGAAAGGGCTCCAATGCACTTATATATACCGGTATATGTTGATATATGTATACATATGTATTTATGTGTTTATATATTTCTGTAAATACATATATACACATATAAATACATCTGTACACACATATGAACATATATAGACATGTATGTGTATGTATCTCAATGTTAAAGCCCTTTTGCCTGCCTTTTTTCTAACACCTGAGACCTCATATCTTTGAGGCCTTAGAGCCCTAACAGTACTTTTCAATGTATTTTTGATGTGTTTCGTAAGACTTTTTTGTTTTGCCAAACTGTTAACCAGAGCTTTGAGGAGGTACTATCCCAATGCGTGTTTACTTCAAATGTGCTCATGCGATTGCAAAAACCTGAACTAAACTCCTTTCCACTCGTGCGTAACTGTTAGCGATGCCACTCGTAATCTGGCCCTTTATGTGTATAGCTGAGGTGTAATAGGCTGCCTCTAGTATTTTAAATAACAAATATGATACAGTTGCTGATTGGCTGTATTGCACACCTTGTAAAAGCTAAAAAAAAAAAAATGGCGTGGATTAAGGCTGCAAGGTGATAAGAAGCAATAAGGGCATGGTCATATTTGTTCTATTTTTCTTTATATTGCGATGGTATCATAATATAATATAATCCAGTATATTAAATACAGGTTTCCTTGGTTTTAAAAAGAATGGATGATTTCTGCCCCTATACTAAGTGTCCAACTGGTAAAGATCATTAGATTTATAGGTGGTTCAACTACCGAATTTGTTTCAGGGGACGGGTCAAGAAAATAATATGTCCCAAAATACTATCAGTGGACAAACAAATATAAGTGTATACCAATTGTAACTAATTTTAAATTCTAAAACAAGTATTTAGCCATTTTTACATCAAGCAATAATGGTGATGTGACACAATTTAAAAAAGAGTCTCTGATCCTAATAATTTGAGTTCTTGAATATGAGTTGTTGTTAGGCTTTTTGTAGAGTCTCCTTGGCATATCCATTTTATTTCACTGACCTTATTGCCTAATGGATTAAATATCGATAATTTTAACCAACTATACAACATGAAGAAGCTGACTCCACCTCTCACCTGAAAGAGGAGAACCATCTTTTACATTGGGGTCATCATCATAGACATACTTTGGAACTTATCTTAGAGCTTGGCTTTTCAAACATTGCTGATACACTTCAGTGGAAGAGCCATTTGAAATGTATTTCAGACTCTTTTGTTGGCAAAGGAGTTACATTCACTGAAAGCCTTTGACAAAGGTCATGAACCATAATAGCAGGGAGGTTTCAATTACATTGTCATCATAAATTACATCTTGAGGAACAGACGTCATATGTCATTTCTTGATTGGTGCTGCTCAAAGTATATTTTATTGCTGAGATAGAGAGTGATGTTTTTCAATAACATTGCTTTCAATGTGCCAAATGCTCTTCAGTTAAAAAACAGAGTTGTGTCATCTATTCTACCTTATTACATTCAATATATTGCGTACTTTTTCCATAATAATTGCAAAGGATATATATATACTGTATATATATGTTGTATTATTATTTTAATAGATTTAAAAATATGTTTTAAACAAGAAAGTTACATTTTAAAATAAAATTGTAAAAATACACACTTCAACAAAAATGTGGTAGCGTTTCAACAATGTTGGCTTTAAAATGGAGGCACACCTGCCTCAGTGAATGTCTACTTGTGACCATAATGGTATGTCATGCCAAAGTTATAGAAGAAAAGCACTTTTTTTTTTACTTATGATGGTGAGAGTCCACACTTTATCACATATGAGATATATTTTCTGTCTCCCATGAGGAGACAAGCACATTCCTAAATTTTGGAGCATTGCTCCACCCCATTTCCCAAAATATCACTACCACTTTAAATTATATTTTTGTTTTCAAAGTGCTCTAATTTTTAAAGAGACATAAAACCCAAGTTTTTTTTCTTTCATGATTCAGGTACAACATTCAATTTTAAGCAGCTTCCAATTTGCTTCTATTATCAAATTTGCTTCATTCTCTTGGTATTTTATGTCAACAGAGCAGCAATTCACTCCTGTGAGCTAGCTGAATACATCAGGTGAGCCAATGCCAAGAGGCATATATGTTCAGCCACCAATTACCAGCTAGCTGCCATTTGGTAATATGCTAATACTGTGACTACCTATGTATACATTTGAATAAGAAATACCAAGAGAACAAATTGATAACAGAAGTACATTTGAAAGTTGTTTAAAATTGCATGTTCTGGATCATGAAAGAAAGATTCTTTAATATGGGTTCTCTAGCCAATCTGAGATCCATTCACCCCCTCAATAGTGGCTCATGAACAGAGAAGTCAATAGGTGTTCACAGTGGGAGATATCACAGTCCCCCTAGGGGAAATGTAGATTTACCACAAATCTCCTGGTCTACAATATGGTTCTCCTTGAATATCTTTGGAGCTGTGCTTGAACTTTATCGGATGGGCCTTTCTACTGAATGTAGTTTGCTGCAACTGTAATAATTTAATTTCTGTGGCCCATAGGCTGCTTCCTGTACATCTGTAGAGTATCAGACTCCTTTTTTGGAACTTTGACACTTTTTGAAATTTATTTTATTTTGCATAGCAATATGTATTTTATTTTTAACCCTTTTACTGTGGATGTCTTTAGTGCAGCTGCTCCTTAACTCATATGCTTCCTCTGAGGCTGCGGATATCAATCTGCCCGATCGTATTCGATCGGGTTGATAGACACCCCTGCTAGCAGCCGATTGGCCGTGAGTCTGCAGGGGGCGGCATTGCACAAGCAGTTCACCAGAACTGCTTATGTAATGTTAAATGCTGACAGCGTATACTGTCAGCATTCAGCGATGTCTGCCGGACATGATCCGCTGAGCGAATCATGTTGGATAGACACTTGATAAATCGGCCCCTGAGTGAGCGGACACTTGTTTCAACCTTCCTTGATCTGTCAAAGAAAGTCTCATGGAAAATGAATCTTTCTAAACACCCAGAAAAGCAACCTTTGTCCAAGGAAATCTTTGGGAAATTTACTTTCCAACCATGTTGTTTAAGGAACAACAACAGCCTGCTGGTGTTAGATTTTGCTAAATGAAAAGATAGAGCTTGAACGAAGATATCTTCTAGGTAAGGAAACACTGCAATACCCTGAGTTCTGATTGCAGAAAAAAGGGTACCCAGAACCTTTGAGAATATTCTGGGAGCTGTAGCCAGATCAAGTGGTAGAGCAACAAACTGAAAATGCTTGTCCAGAAAGGCAAACCTTTTAAACTGATAATGTTCCCTGTGAATAGGAACATGAAGGTAAGCATTCTTTAAATCTATTGTGGACATAAAATAATCTTGCTGAACAAAAGACAGAATAGTCTGAATAGTCTTCATTTTGAAAGTAGGAACTCTGAGAAATTTGTTCGGAGCCTTTAAATCCACAACTGGTCTGAACATTCCCTCCTTCTTTGGAAAAATGAAGAGGTTGGAGTAAAACCCCATTGCCTGTTTTAACAACGGAACAGGAACAATCACTCCCATAGATTCTAGATCCACAACTGACTGAAAAAAGGCCTGTGCCTTCACTGGAACATTGGCAGAAGAAAAAACTTCCACTGGGAGGCCTTGTTTTGAAACCTATTTTTTAACCCTGAGAGACTATATTTAGAAGCTAGTGATGATGAAAAGACTAAACCAAGCTTCCTGAAAATTACATAACCTACTCCCTACTAGAGCCTCTGGATTGGGGGGCCATACCTTCATGCAGACTTGGATGAGTGAGTAGGTTTTTTGGATTGCTTAAACTTGTTCCAGTTTGAACTTTAAATTTACTTTTTGACTTCTTGTCCTGAGGAAGAAAAACTCCAATCACAGTAAAGATAATATAATCCAAACCAGAACCTAACAATATCCTTCCTTAATAAAGGAGACAAAAGTCTGGATTTACAAGGCATATCAGCAGACCAAGATTTTAATCATAAAGCCCAACTGGAAAGTACTGCCAAAGACATACATTTAGCATTACTCTTAATGATGTCTAAAACAGCATCATAAATTAAAGCATTAGCACATTTAAGCAACTCCAAAAGGTTTAAAAGGTTTTTCCTAGCAGATTCTTCTTAGTACTGCAAAGAAAAAGTAAGGAACAAACAAAAGGAGCAATAATGCCTTTAGAAGCAAGAGCGGCATTGGACTTGTCAGAATAAATTAAAAACAATAATGCTTTTATTGCATAAGTCTGCTGGAGGTAAAGCATCAGCCTATTTACAATACAAACATTTAACATTGGTAGGAAAGTGTTCAGATAACTCAGCTTCAAATGCCAATTTGGGGACAGAATCAGTAGGCTCCATAACCTAAAAAAATAAGTTCAATGCAGAAAAATATAAACATGCAAAGAAATTGTAATATCCCCATTAAAAGAGCTCTTGAGGAAATAGAAAAACTTACCCCCTCTCTTAAAGTAGGTCTTTAAGAGCAAACAAAGCAAACAAGCAGTAGAACTCAGCACACCCAACATGCAGGTAGGTATTAAATAATAGAGGGAACGCCAACCTTTCGTCATATAAAGGAAAAAGCACGCAATTACATGTGCTACCTTGCCAATGCATGCAGGCTTAAAAAGTGACTAAAAGCTGTATGGATCTATGTTGTATCTAAAAATATCTAAAGATAAGTACACATTGTATCTAAAAATAAGTACACATTAACAAAAGACTAACCAAAGAAGGTTATGTCCAAATATTGCAAAGGTGTGAATATCAGGCATGAGATGTGTGTGACAATCACAATTTAAACTGGAGATGAATAAATGAACTTCAAATTATCAAAGATATCAAAAATATATAAAAGTGTCCAAATGTGAAGTTCAAAGTTGAAAAAAAATAGTGTGGAATGGCGAAACATAGCATGAATCTCCAGGTGGAATTCCAAAGGGTAAACTTGAAATGCGGAATCCTATAGATGTGTATAGCAATGGTGGACAAAAAGTACCAAAAATACAAACAAAAAATAGAAAATAAAAATAAAAATAGAAAAATAAAAAATTAAAAATAGAAAAAAAATAGAAAAAATATATCCTGAACCTCTGAATAAACAAGAAAAAACAATGGTGCAATAAAGTTTTTTACACTTTTTGAATAGTAGAAATAAGCTCATCATAATGTCAACACGTTTCGGCCTTTCCCAGGCCTTTTTTAAGACTATGATATGATAGTCTCTGCTCCCGATATCGCTGCCACCAAAATAAATCTATTAACCCCTAATCTTCAGCACCCGATATCGCTGCCACTATAATAAAGTTATTAACCCCTATTTTCTTCCTAAATGGAAAGAGTCCACAGCTGCATTCATTACTTTTGGGAAATAGGAACCTGGCCACCAAGAGGAGGCAAAGACACCCCAGCCAAAGGCTTAAATACTCCTCCCACTTCCCTCATCCCCCAGTCATTCTTTGCCTTTCATCCCAAGAGGTTGGCAGAGAAGTATCAGAAGTTGTTTTGTTTCTTATGGAGGGTAGTAGTCTTCGACATGGGACGTATATTTTAAGTAATCCTATCAGTCTCTCAGTGAGAGCCTGAATGAAAGTCCAGAGATTCAGGGAGAGTCTTTCTGCGAAACCATCCCAACTCAAATTAACAGCTCCACAAGCAATCAGCGTTGTCGAACTTCACTTTGCTGCCTGCTTTTTTCTCTCAAGTCCATGGTGGAGGTTCTGCTACTATTAGTCACACTTGAAGGGCCATGTTCCTGTTCCACGGCATAGATTCCGGTAAGATTGTTTTATTTTACTTCATCAGTATGTATTGTAACTTATTAATGTTTCCTGTAAGGAGCTATCTTGCAGGACTTATTAAGAATATTTATAGGGCCTCAGTGAGGTTCCTTTGGTATCTTGGAATCGAGGGTTAATATCTTCACAGGGGGATTATTGAACAGGTTTTTTTTTAATCATGTTTGTTATTTGATTCAATCTGCTTATGTGTAGTATTAACTGGGCTCTTGGTTAGAACATGAAGGCCTTTGGAAGTGATGCAACCTTATGGTTGGGCACGCTTTTTTTGGACTGTATGGTTCACCTTGAAACTAGACGTGTTTATGTTCTGGTCTTCCATTTCCGCATTCCTGACCATGTGGCGACTGAAAAATTAGAGTCTGCTGGTGTCCGGTTCTAGGAGGTGGTGAGTGCCCCAGCAGCCATTGTGGGTGTCAGGTGCCATTTAAGTTTGTTATTAGTCCATTTTACTATATTCTCTATCTAGCTATGGAGGATTCGGATGCTGAGACTGTTCAGATTTCAGATTCAGATTCTTCGACATGTGAAGAATGAGATTTGGTCCCGTTAATACAGGTCAATCAGTTATGTTCGATATGCCATAATAGAGCGCCCTATTCCTCGGGCTTGGGGAATCAGGGATCTGCTGAGTCATCCTCCTCTGGGGGTTCTGTCCTCCAAGAGGCGAGTTCCCTACTGGGTGAACCTATACAGTTCCCTGCAGGTGTAGCTGTCCCTGAGTGTTGTGTCTTTCATTACAAAATAGCGCGTCTCTGCTTTTTACTCAGACACGTTTTTGAGTTTTTGGAGGATCCAATCCTTAATGGATATGGAAATCCACAGTATTCTACATTGAATGGCTCACCTCATTAGACATGAGGGATTCCAAATTGTCTGCTTATTGAGATCATTCCCAGTTTTTGTTGGAAGATCAGGGTTCCATTTGGCTGGTCCTGCGGGTATGCCTGTTTCTTCCTGGGCATTAACCTGCGGGTTGCCTTATATTTTCTTTTATCTGGTTAGGATATCTTTTAATTTCGATTATGTGTTTCCTTCGGGAACTTCTGGGATCGATTCTCTCTGGTTGCTTCTTCGGAAGCCTGTTAACGGACATGTTAGTCCTAGGTTTGTCTGTTTGACCTTCCCTTCTGAGGGAGGATTTAGCCATATTGACAGTTATGACCCAAGCTGCGGCTGATCCTGCTGGGATTCAGATCTTTTTCTTTACAAGTTCAGCTAAACACTCTGGAAGGATCCGCATGATGGGAATATTGTGTCAGTCCTTATTCAGCACTCAATCTGGTGACCGGGTCAGTGGACCTAGTTCCCTACGGGAGTTGATTCCTTCGTAGGGACATGGGCAGTGTGGTCTCCTTGAGCTCTGTTTAGGGTTTCTACCCAGAGCTGGGGGATGCTTCGCATCCTTCTTTTTCTTCTCCTCTGATTTTTGGGGGTGATTTTGAGGCAAGCCTTTGTTTGAGTGACTTTGTCCTTGAGGTATCCCCTTGCTCTTGGTTGTAGGTGGCTGTTGCTGTTAGGGCTCTAGTGACCTTGGTTCGGTCTTTGCTTCCTTAGCTCCTTGGAGCGTTGGACTCTGGCAAGGGGTGGTCTCGTCTTCTGGCGGGACTTGCAACTTTTTTTCGTAGTCCATTTTACTTTGGACATTGTATGGTATCTCCAGGGAGTCTGGTTTTATATCAGATGGGGGATATCAGTTTCTGGGTTCTTGTTTATTGGGGGGCTCAGATCTCTCTTCACTCTGGCTCTTCTGGTGGATGAGTTTTTCACTCAGCATTTCCTTTGTGGATCCCGTTGCAGGTTGTACCGGACTAATAGGATCTAGAGCTGGTCCGGGGTTCCCCAGTTCCAGGAAACTTAGTTGGTGTCCTTTGATTGGGCTCATTGATCTGGTTCAGTAGACCAGGTTTTTCTGAGTTACGATGCCCCTGGGCTTGCCCTTTGCCTATGGTTGGTTGGCTTGCTGAAATAGTGTGATGACTTAGCTGCATTGCAAGCAAAGGGGTTCGCTGTGGACCCACTGCAGCTATAGCACCTTGTCTGTGTGCTAGCCAGTTAGATCTTCAGGGGATTCCTTCCAGGTCAGGGAATTGGAGCTGTGTCCTGGGGAGCAGGTGCTCTGTCCTTCTGGACCACTTGCCAGCCCCCCTTGTCTTGGAGGGGGCTTATATCCTTCCTTTGGAAGTGTGGCCCTTATTTTGGGGCTTCTCCTGGTTTCAGGAGGGTAGGACAGACGGGTTAGCCTTTTTTGGAGAGAGGTACACTTTCTGAGTTGCTCTGTCCATTTGGAGAGTTGCTGGCTCTGCCTTGAGTCTATGTTGGGCCTTTAGCTAGACCTCTAGGTCTAAGGGCTTGTCGACGGTCTCCATGTGGTTTTCAGGTTGGCACCCGAGAACTATTGTAATGGCTGTGCTATTTTTTGCACTTGTTGTTTGAGCCTGAGCTTTTTCTGGTCCCCTGGTTTCAGACCTGCCGATGCTTGGGCTGGTCCGGCTGGAGGTAGGTCCTGGAATCTGTTCTCTCTGATTTTGGGGCGGCATTGGTCCTCGTTGAGGTTCTGGGCTCTCCTTTTATTCGAGACCTATGTGTTGGTCTGGCGTTTTCAGTTACCTAAAGTGTGCCTTCTGTAATGGAGGTTAAGCAGTGTTCTGACTTAGTATAATGTTTAGAGCAACAGCTTACAACTTTGACATTTCAGGTTTGATTCCCATTACATAGAAATATTTTTCTCTACTTTTTGGTAGCCACTTCTAGCAAGCATTCTCTGTGTCATCCTGAGGATGGCTGTGTGTTCTTGACTCAGGGGTTTACTTTGTTGAGGTGTGCTACATGTAATTTTGCCATATCTCCTCAGGGTTCTGAGTTCGGATGATGTTTGGTCTCCGTTTTCAGTTGTTCCTAGGTGCTGGTTGAATTGCTACCTGGCAAGTGAGGGGCTGCTCTTTGAACCCAGCTACAGCTGTTTGTGCCTTGACCAACTGCTTGATAGCTGTTCCAATCCTTGCAGGATGTTGGGAGAACTTTTTCTCTGTTCTGCTTGTGGTTCAATTTGAATTGTGTGTTGCCTCCCCTTGTTGTCAGGACCTTTTAGGTCTTGTGAGCTTGGTTTGTTTGAGGTTTTTTCCTTTTATGGAGTTGTGGTACCTTTCGGTTTCCATTTGGTTCTTCCGTGCCTTATTCCTTTGGGAGTTTCAGCGGGAGTTCCCTTCGCTAGTAAAGGGTGTGTGGTGGGGTACCGACTGTGGGGCAACAGTGTCTTCCGGAGGACTGTTTGCTCAGTTGTATCTTATGTTGTGGCCTCTACCTAGGTTTCCAGGCTATCTGCTGGTCAGTGTCCTTGGGGCCTTTTCCCTTTCTGTTTTTCTCGGCTTCAGACGAAGTGGGGTTTTTTTTTTTGTTGGTTAGTGGTTTTCAGGCGTGGTGCCCTCAGAATGGGCCGCCTATAATACCTTACCGTTTGGCATTCAGTGTCTTCTATAGCTTGGGTATTGTTTTCCCAAAAGTAGTTAATGCAGCTCTGGACTCTTTCCATTTAGGAAGAAAAACATAAACTATGCTTACCTGATAATTTACTTCTCTTCCGATTGAAAGAGTCCACAGCTCCCCACCTGTCTTTTTTATGTGGGGCGTCTTGGTTTTTTTTTTTTTATTATTCTTCTGGCACCTTTTCACCCAGATATTTCTTCTACGGTTCTTTGTTCCTCTGTAGAATGACTAGGGGATGAGGGATGTGGGAGGAGTATTTAAAGTGTCAGTAAACTTTAAAAATAATGTTATATAATTCTGCACATTATATTAGCCAAACTTTATAAAACCTGATGTACCCTTTTAATTATTTTAAAAAAACACTGTTTTACAGACCCGCTCTCTGTATTCTGCTGAGCGGGTCTGTTATATTCTCACAGCGCATCGGGCCAGCTGTATAGTCACAGCCCGGCCCGACCGCGCCATAAGACTAAGTGCAGCTCGCTCCTGCTTTGTCTTTCCATCGTAAGAAAAGAAAATTTTCAGGTAAGCATAATTTATGTTTCCCTCACATCACCCACACTATAATAAAGATATTAACCCCTATTCTGCTGCTCCCTGACATCGCCATCACTAAATAAAGTTATTTACCCCTAAGCCTCTGGCCTCCCACATCACTACCACTAAATAAACTTATAATACCCTAAACCGTCATCCCCCCACATCACAACAACCTAAATTAAACTATATTAACCCCTAAACCAAACCCTAAACCTAACCGTAACCCTAACCCTAAACCTAACACCGCCTACTTTAACATAATTAAAATAGACCTGAATTAAAGTTACCTAAATAATACCTATTTAAAACTAAAAACAAATTACCTGTAAAAAAAAATAAAACCTAAGCTAGCTACAATACAACTAATAATTATATTGTAGCTAGCTTAGGTTTTTATTTCACAGGTAAGTTTGTATTTATTTTAACTAGGTAGACTAGTTAGTAAATAGTTATTAACTATTCACTAACTGCCTAGTTAAAATAATCACAAACTTACCTGTGAAATACCTGTGAAATAAAAGTAAAACCTAAGCTGCCTTACACTAAAACCTATTACAAAAAAAACAACTAACATTACAACAACAAAAAAATACCAACGAAATTATCCAAAACAGTAAAAATTATTCCTATTCTAATACCCTGTTTAAAAATAAAAGAAAACACCCCAAAATATAAAACCCTAATCTATAATAAACTACCAAGGGACCATAAAAGGGCCCTTTGTAGGGCATTGCCCTAAAGAAATCAGCTCTTTTACTACAAAAGAACAACAAACATCCCCTAACAGTATACAAACCCCCACCCCCCAAACCCACAAAATAAAAATAAAGTTAAACCTAATCTACATATTGCCCTGAAAAGGGCATTTATAAGGGCATTCAGCTTTTTTGCTGCCCATTAAAAATAAAAAAATGGCTATTCTAAAAAAAAAATTCACAAAATAGCAAATTAATTATTCAAAATAATAAAAATTATTCCTATTCTAATACCCTGTTTTAAAAAAAAAAAACACCCCAAAATAAAAGAACCCTAATTTATAATAAACTATCAAGCCGTTAAAAGGGCCTTGTGTAGGGCATTGCCCTAAAGAAATCATTTTTTTCTAAAAAATAAAAACAAACCCCACCTAACATTACAAACCCCCACCCCCCCAAACCCACAAAATAAAAAAACCTAACTAAAAAAAACTAATCTACCCATTGCCCTGAAAAAGGCATTTGTATGGGAATTGCCCTTAAAAGGGCATTCAGCTCTTTTAAGACAAGCCCAAGCCCTAATCTTAAAAAAAAAACACCCCAAAAAAACTTTAAAAAAACTAACACTAATCCTTCTTTAGGTACTCACAGTTGCTGAAGTCCGGCTTGAACGATCTTCATTCAGGCGGCTCCATCTTCATCCATTGAGGGACTGGCATCTTCTTCATCCCTGAGGAGGTGGATCGGTTGATGTGCGGAAGTGGAGGTCCAGGCAGAGGTCCAAGATGGAGGTCCACGCTGAGGTCCAAGGCAGATGTCCAGGCGGAGGTCCATCGATAAGATATTGAGGTCCTCTTCATGCGATCCTCCGCCGCACACTGAGGATTCAAATACAAGGCACCCCTTTTATACTGGGGGTACCATTGCATTCCTATTGGCTGAAAAATTGAAATCAGCCAATAGGAATTAGGGCTGCTAAAATCCTATTGGCTGTTCAAATCAGCCAAAATGATTTAAGCAGCTCTCATTCCTATTGGCTGTTCAAATCAGCCAATAGAATTTAAGCAGCTCTTATTCCTATTGGCTGCTTGGAATCAGCCAATAGGAATGAGAGCTGCTTAAATCCTATTTGCTTTTTTGAACAACCAATAGGATTTTAGAAGCTCTAATTCCTATTGGCTGATTTAAAATTTTCAGCCAAGAGGAAAGCAATGGTACCCCCAGTATAAAAGGGGTACCTTGCCTTTGAATCCTCAGTGCTCGGCAGACGATCGCATAAAGAGGACCTCTACGTCGGATTTATGGACCTCTGCCTGGACCTCCACCTTGGACCTTTGCCTGGACCTCCGCGCATCGACAGCTCCGCCTCTGCAGGGATGAAGAAGATGCCGGTCCCTCGATGGATGAAGATGGAGCCACCTGGATGGAGATGGAGCCGCCTGGAGGAAAATGGAACCGCTGGGATGAAGATCGTTCAAGTCAGACTTCAGCAATTGTGAGTACCTAAAGAGTTAGTGTTAAGTTTTTTAAGTTTTTTTTTAGTGTTTTTTATTATTTAGATTAGGGTTTGGGCTTGTCTTAAAAAGAGCTAAATGCCATTTTAAGGGAAAGAAAAAGAGCTGAATGCCCTTTTAAGGGCAATGTCCATACAAAAGCCCTTTTCAGGGCAATGGGTAGATTAGTTTTTTTTTAGAGTTAGGTTTTTATTTTGGGGGTTGGTTGGGTGGTGGGTTTTACTGTTGAGGGGTCTTTGTATTTTTTTACAGGGAAAAGAGCTTTTTTTTTTTAAGGGCTGTAGGTGTTATGCTTGTGGGATACTCCTCTATCAGACCGAACTCGGCCAGTAGTCTTGTTATCCTGGCGTTGAGCCGGAATGATAGGGAATATCCCAGAGCAGAGAGAAAGTTAATAAGATGAGGAGAGTGACACTCACCACAGGCAGGACAATCCCCAGCAGCAACGGCAGAGCAGTCCAAGGGCACACCACTAGAATGGTCAGACAGGCAGGGTACAGCAATGAAGAGACAATCCAGAACAGCAGGGGTTAATGAGCAGAGTAGTCAGACAGGCAGGAATCAGAAGCAGAGATCAGACCAGCAGTTTAAGGGTTAAGGCAGGTAGAGTAGTCAGTAAACAGGTAGGTTCAGCAACAAATATCAGTCCAGCAGTTTAAGGGTTAAGGCTGGTAGAGTAGACAGTACACAGGCAGGTTCAGCAACAGTGGTAATAGGTATATAGAACGATCTGTCACACTCAGGAGCACACAGAGTAACACCTATACTTGGGCAGTGACAGATCGTTAGTGCAGGGTTTAAATAGGCACAGGATTAACGCCAGTGAGCTTCCACTAGCATCAGGAGCATGTGGCAATAACATCAGTGCCGCACGCATCCTGAGCCGACACTGCCCCTGACAACGAGCAGGAAGGAGACGCTGCGCCCCTAGCAATGGCTAGAGTGGCGCAGCATGACATAGCCCCCTTCACAAGGGTTCCCTATGGGAACTGGAGTCGGTTTCAAAGGATGAGCAACATGGAATTTGGAGACCAGAGATGGAGCATGCACATCACGGGCAGGAACCCAGGAACGATCTGCCAGGGAGTAACCCATGGACCAGGTATTGTAATTGTCTGCGTCTGTATCTGGAGTCCAGGATCTTAGCTACCTTATATTCAGGGTCCCCATGGACCAGGAGTGGAGGAGGAGGAGCTTGGTGCCGGGTATATCTTTTCTTGATGTAAGGTTTAAGCAGGAAGATAGACAGGGTTGAAGTAGATGCATGTGTCGAATAGAAATCCAAACACATTCACCCACTGGAATGGTACGTACAGAAGTCCTATGATGATCAGCAAACTTCTTGTATCTAGAGACAGCAGAACGTAGCTGAGAACGAATACATTGCCAATGAGTGGTGAGTCCAGTGACATGTCGGTCAGCAGCAGGGACCCCAGTGGACTGAGTTAAAAGAGGGAACTCATGTGGTTGGTATCCTGCTGTGGCTTGAAATGGAGAACATCGAAGAGAAGAGTGCCAATGAGTGTTTCTTGCCAGCTCAGCTAGGGGTAGTAGCTCTGACCAGTTGGTATGACTAGCATTGACTAAGGCTCTAAGGTATGCTTCAAGATCCTGGTTTGCTCTCTTAGTTAATCCACTAGTCTGTGGATGGAAGCCAGAAGACAAGGAAACCTTGGTTCCAATCGATTTACAAAAGGCCCTCCAAAAGGCAGAGATAAACTGTGGACCTCTGTCAGAAACAATGTTCACAGGAATGCCATGAAGTCGTACCACATGCAAGAGAAAAAGGGACAATAATTCTTGAGCAGAAGGTAGTTTGGTTAGTGGTACGAAGTGAGCCTGTCTGGAAAAGCGGTCTACCACAACCCAGATAACTGTATGGTGGTTGGAAGAAGGAAGGCCCACAACAAAGTCCATTGTTATGTGTGTCCATGGTCATTTGGGAATGGACAATGGTTGGAGCATGTCAGGAAGCAAGGATCAGGGAATCTTGTTGGCCGCACAAATCATACAGGCTTTCACATACACCTGAGCGTCAGACTTTATAGTAGGCCACCATACATGTTGGGAAAGACGCTTGAAAGTCTTAGTTGAACCAGGATGTCCTGAGAGTTTGCTATCATTAGCCCAGGCTTGCACAGGGATGCGTGAGTTCAGAGGTACAAAGAGGATATTGGAGGCCATTGGGGCACCAGGAGGTTTACTAGACTGAGCATGTTGCAATCTTTGCAGAAGGGTGGTATTGAGTTGAGCAACCACACAGGAGGGGTATGATGTGTTTGATAGGAGATTCTGAGGAATCATTTAAGTGAGGGAACTGACGGGAAAGAGCATCCGCCTTCTTGTTCTTGGTCCTGGGAAGATAAGAGACCACAAAGTTAAAACTGGAAAATAACAAAGCCCACCTGGCCTGTCGAGGATTGAGTCGATGAGCAGTCTCTAGGTAAGTCAGATTCTTGTGATCGGTGAGAATCTGAATAGGATTGTCTGTGTCTTCCAACCAGTGAGGCCATTCAGTCAAGGCCATCTTAATGGCTAAGAGTTCATGATTAGCCACATCTTAGTTCCTCTCAGCAGGAGTAAAGCATTTAGAAAAAAAGGCTACAGGGTGTGACTTGGAAGTCAAATGGTCCCTCTGGGTGAGACCTGCTCCAGCCCCTATCTCAGAGGCATCAACCTCTAGAGTGAACTGTAGGTCAGGATCAGGATGGCAAAGCACAGGAGCTGAACAAAAGGCCTTTTTCAGACAAGAGAAGGTATTTACGGCCTAAGGAGGCCAATGTTTACAGTCTTTGTTCCGTTTTGTCAACTCAGTGAGAGGAGCTACTGTTTGAGAAAAGTTCTTTATAAACTTGCGGTAGTAATTGGAGAATCCCCAGAACCTCTGCAATTCCTTTAAAGAGGTAGGTTGAGGCCATTCTAGAACTGCAGTGAGTTTAGCAGGATCCATGGCAAAACCCTCCTTCGAGATGACATAACCAAGGAATTGGATTTGCTCCTGATCAAACTCACACTTCTCTAGCTTGGCTACCAAAGAATTATCTCTGAGGCGAATAAGTACTTGTCTCACATGCTTGTGATGCCCAGATCTTGTGTTAAAGGCGGTCTTCCATTCGTGGCCTGGAGAGATGCGAATCAGATTGTATGCCCCACGTAAGTCCAATTTGATGGAAAAACAAGCACTCTGGAGTGAGTCATACAGTTCAGTGATCAATGGTAAGGGATAGCGATTTTTGATGGTTATATTGTTCAAGGCCCAGTAGTCAATGCAGGGTCTGAGCCCACCGTCCTTCTTACTGACAAAAAAGAAGCCAGCCCCAGCAAGAGAGGAGGAAGGGCGAATTAACCCTTTGGCTAAGTTCTCTTGGATGTACTCCTCCATGGATTTGGTTTCAGCCTTGGAGAGTGGATAACTCCTCCCTTTAGGAAGTGGGGCTCCAGGAAAGAGGTCGATCTTGCAGTCATAAGGATGGTGGGGTGGCAGCACATCGGCTGCTATTTTCTCAAACACATCCGCAAAGTCTGTGCATACTGAAGGAAGGTTTGAAGGAGTCTGTATACTGGCTATGGGAATACGGGGCAGAGGAATGACTTTAGCAAGGCAGAAGTGGAAACAGGAGGTACCCCAGGAGGCCAGTTGTCCATCAGCCCAGTTGAACTGTGGATTGTGTACCCGAAGCCAAGGAAGACCAAGGATGACAGGCTGTGCTGGGGAATGAATGACCTCAAACTGCAGCTGTTCATAGTGGAGGACTCCCACAGTCAGTGTCAGGGGCGCTGACTCAAAATGGATCATGCCTAAACCAAGGGGGGTGCCATCCATGGTGGTTATTTTGAGACAATGTCTTTTCTGCAGAAGAGGTAAACCAGCTTTAATCATAAAACGGTGATCCAGGAAGTTTCCAGCTGCCCCTGAATCAATGAAGGCTTGAGTGTGGATGGTATTCTGAAGGAAGGTAAGGGTAACAGGTACCAGGAGTTGAGAGGAATGAGGGGATTTTGTTGATACCATGCTTAGAGGTACCCCAGTGTTATCCCCTAAGCATAGGCTTTTCCAGGCCGAATGTCACAGTCCTTCGATTGGTGGGTGTTAGATCCACAATAAAAACATAGTCTGTCTCCTTCTTCTCTGTCTTTCAGACTCTGAAGGTTTGAAGGATGATAGATCCATGGGTTCTTCTACTGAGGTAACTGGAGTAGCTGAAGGGGTAGTGGTTGCTGCCGAAACTGGGTGAACAAAAGGTCGGGAGGGAAGGACCTTCCTAGTTCTGCCTCTCTCGGCTTGTCTTTCCTGAAAGCGGGAGTCCAGATTGATACAAAGCTCTATAAAGTCATTCAAAGAAGAGGGAATATCACGATAAGTGAGTTCATCTTTGATGCGTTCATGGAGACCCCTCCTGAAGGCTGTCTTGAGAGCACTGCCATCCCAAGTGGTTTCCAGTGCGGAACTCAATGGCAAATTGTGCCACAGTTTTACTGCCTTTGTGGAGATCCAGCAGAGAATATTCCACAGCAGAGGTACGGCCAGAAGTCCCAAACACAGAAGACAAAGCAGTAATGAACTCATCAGCATCATGCAGGAGTGTAGCATTCTGTTCCAAAAGGGGAGAGACCCAGGCTAGAGCTTTGTCCTTTAACAGTAAATGATAAAGGTGACCCTTGACTGATGAGGCTGGAAGGTGTGAGCATCATTGCAGAAGTGCAGCCTGCATTGATTTAAATAGCCCCTGCAGTCAGTGGTATCATCATACTTGTCGGGTAAGGGTATCCAGGGTATACTTCCAGAAGTGGAGGAAGGAGTCTCAGCACTGGGAGTAGGGGCTGGTGGTGTAGTAACTGGAGTGGTATTCCCTAGTGCAACTAGTAAGGAGAGTTGAATAGTAATAGCGTCTAGCTTGGAATCCATATTCTGCAGCTGTGTGATATGGGTTCCCAACATCTGTCCCTGAAGATAAACAGCTTGTGCCATCTCATCTGGCTGCATGGCCCAAGTATAATGTAATGCTCATGGGATACTCTATCAGACCAAAATCGGCCAGTAGTCTTGTTATCCCGGCGTTGAGCCGGAATGATAGGGAATATCCCAGAGCAGAGAGAAAGTTAGTAAGATGAAGAGAATGACACTCACCACAGGCAGGACAGTCCCCAGTGGCAACAGCAGAGTAGTCCAAGGGTACACCACTAGAATGGTCAGGCAGGCAGGGTACAGCAATGAAGAGACAATCCAGAACAGCAGGGGTTAATGAGCAGAGTAGTCAGACAGGCAGGAATCAGCAGCAGAGATCAGACCAGCAGTTTAAGGGTTAAGGCAGGTAGAGTAGTCAGTACACAGGCAGGTTCAGCAACAAAGATCAGTTCAGCAGTTTAAGGTTTAAGGCTGGTAGAGTAGTCAGTGCACAGGCAGGTTCAGCAACAAAGATCAGTCCAGCAGTTCAAGGGTTAAGGCAGGTAGAGTAGATAGTACACAGGCAGGTTCAGCAACAGTGGTGATAGGTATATAGAATGATCTGCCACACCCAGGAGCACACAGAGTAACACCTTGGGCAGTGACAGATCATTAGTGCAGGATTTAAATAGGCACAGGATTTGTGCCAGTGAGCTCCCACTAGCATCAGGAGCGTGAGGCGATGACGTCAGCGCCACACGCATCTTGAGCCGACAGTGCCCTTGACAATGAGCAGGAAGGAGATGCTGCGCCCCTAGCAATGGCTAGAGTGGCGCAGCATGACAATAGGTAGTTTATTGCAGGCTGGGGGGGTTATTTTGGGGGGGCATTTTTTTGATAGGGCGGTAATTGTTTTTATTTTGGATAATTTGTTTGTTATTTTTTGTAATTTAGCATTTTTTAATTTTTTGTAATGTAGTATTTTTTTATTTTTTGTAATTTAGTATTTTTAATTTTTTGTTACTGTAGATTTAATTTGTTAGTAGTGTTAGGTTTTTTTAATCAGTAATTTAATTTATTTAATTGATAGTTATTTTAATTTAAGCCTAATAGTAATGTTAGTTAATTTATAGTTTAAACTTATTTTTTTTTATTTCACAAGTAAGTTTTTATTTATTTTAAGATAGGGATCTTATTTTTTTTTTTTTTTAGGGATATGCCCTACAAAAGGCCATTTTAAAATAACACTGAACCCAAATTTTTTTTCTTTTGTGATTCAGATAGAGCATGCAATTTTAAGCAACTTTCTAATTTACTCCTATTATGATTTTTTCTTCATTCTCTTGCTATCTTTATTTTAAAAATAAGGCATCTAAGCTTTTTTGGTTCAGAACTATGGACAGCATTTTTTTATTGGTGGATGAATTTATCAGCAATCAGCAAGAACAACCCAGGTTGTTCACCAAAAATGGGCTGGCATTTAAACTTAGATTCTTGCATTTCAAATAAAGATACCAAGAGAATGAAGAAAATGTAATAATAGGAGTAAATTAGAAAGTTGCTTAAAATTGCATGCTCTATCTGAATCACAAATGAAAATTTTTGGGTTCAGTGTCCCTTTGAGGGCTATAGGAAGTTTATTGTAGGCTGGGGGGGGTATTTTGGGGGCATTTTTTTTAAAGGGCGGTAATTGTTTTTATTTTGGATAATTTAATTTGTTATTTTTTGTAATTTAGTATTTTTTTATTTTTTGTAATGCAGTATTTTTTTTATTTTTGTAATGTAGTATTTTTATATTTTTTGTAATGTAGTATTTTTTTATTTTTGTAATTTAGTATTTTTAATTTTTTGTAACTGTAGATTTAATTTTCTAGTAGTGTTAGTTTTTTTTTAATGAGTAATTTAATTTATTTAATTGATAGTTATTTTAATTTAAGTCTAATAGTAATGTTAGTTTAATTTATAGTTTAAACTTATTTTTTTAGTTTTTATTTATTTTAAGATAGGGATCTTGTAATTTAATTTAAAGTTAGGGGGTTGTTAGGTTTAGGGGTTAATAGTTTAATTTAGTTTTTGGTGATGTGGGGAGCTGGCAGTTTAGGGGTTAATAGGTTTATTTAGTGTTAGAGATGTGGGAGGCCAGAGAATTATGGGGTTGATAACTTTATTTAGTGGGGCAATATCAGGGAGCGGCAGAATAGGGGTTAATATATTTAATATAGTGTGGGCAATGTTGGGGTGCAGGGGCATAGGGGTTAATAACTTTAGTATAGTGGCAACAATGTCAGGGAGCAGCAGAATAGGGGTTAATACATTTTATTAGTGGCAGCGATGTCTGGAGTGGCAGATTAGGGGTTAATAACTTTAATATAGTATTTGCAATGCAGGAGGGCCTTGGTTTAGGGGTTAATAGGTAGTTTATGGGTGTTAGTGTACTGTGTAACAGTTTAGTTATGAGTTTTATGCAACAGTTTTGTTGCGTAAAACTCATAACTACTGGTCTCAGATGGCGGTACGGATCTTGTTGTTAAAGGCTGAAACGCAAGTTTTTTAGCCTCACAGCAAAACTCGTAATGGCAGCGCTATGGGAATCCCATGAAAAAACATAATTTTTTTGGGTGCGGGACTGACGTTGCGTTACAGGCTAAAAAGGCTTGTGGTACAGCTATACTGACAAGACTTGTAATGGCTGCATTGCTGTTTTAACGCTGAAATTACCATTTTTTCATTGTTAAAATATGAACGCAAAACTCGTAATCTAGGTGTATGTGCACACAAAAAAACTACCTACCTCTAAAAACATACGCTTGTGAAAACTGATGTGCATTATAAAATATACTCACAAAAAACGTTGGCGAGTGTTAAAAAACACGTGAGAATGTGACGTGTCTATAAGTTATTAAAAAGCTTTTTAAAGTGGAATTAGCAATATATATATATATATATATAACTCTCCCAATGCTATATATATAATAAATATATAATAAAATTACTTAAGAGGCTTATAGAGTGCAAAATAATAATAATAATAAAAAATACCAATAGACACCCTACTACTGGAGGAAATCATTAGGAAGCCAAACCAGTGCTGAAACATAATAGCAGAGGATCTGGAATAGGAGTAAATCGATGACCCAAGAAGAGGAAGCAAAGGACAAGTCCCAGCAACACCAGTGCAAGTCTTGTGACTAAATCCTAACAGGTGAAAAAATATGCCACTACTAATATTACAAATACAACCCTCCATCAAAAACTGCTCTCTAATCTGTAATGGGCCTTAATTCAATCTGAGAACCCCTCTCATGGAATAATTTAATGCACATCTTCATTATTCACCTTCCTCCAGTTAAGGTAAAGACAAAACTGAGTTTTCAGTGAGGTGGGAGGGGCTTTATAGAACTCTTGCCGTTTGAGAATCTTTGACACCTCCAAATGACAGGGAAGAGTAATTCCCAGGAGTAATGGATTGTGTACTCTCTCCACCACAGTCTAAATGACCCAATAGGGGACAAGCCCCTGTACAAGAAAGACTTACCTTAAAGGGACAATCTACCATAGAATTGTTATTGTTTTAAAAGATAGATAATCCCTTTATTACCCATTCCCCAGTTTTGCATAACCAACACAGTTATATTAATGTACTTTTTACCTTTGTGATTACCTTGTATCTAGGAACCTTCTTCCAGCCCCCTGATCACATGACTGTGACTGTTTATTATCTATTGTCTTAAATTTAGCATTGTTTTGTGCTAGATCTTAAATAACCCCCTGTGCCTGAACACAGTGTTATCTATACGGCCCACGTGTACTTTCTGTCTCTGTGTTGAAAAGAGATTTAAAAAGCATGTGATAAGAGGCAGCCCTCAAAGGCTTAGAAATTAGCATATGAGCCTACCTAGGTTTAGTTTAAACTAAGAATACCAAGAGAAAAAGGCAAATTTGATGATAAAAGTAAATTGGAAAGTTGATTAAAATTAAAAGTCCTATCTGAATAATGAAAGTTTAATTTATACTAGACTGTCCCTTTAATGATTACATGTATATGGGTGTGCAACTTTGAAGGGATTAAAGAATTTATGAAAAATATTTAAAAAAATAAACATGTAAGTAACAGAATTGCAAGAAAATAATGTGATTTTGTTGTAAAACTAACAATATAAACTATTTATAAAAAAAATGGCTGTACAAGATGCAATAATGAAAAAAGTAATACTTCACACTACAAAATGGCTTAATCGCCAGCTCAGGGACACATATCACCAAGCCAGTTAGGAAACATAGACAAATTGCTTTCAAACTATTACTATAACTTGTACTCAATATGTATCTTCTTGCTTAGCAGCCAATAAGTAATATATTAATATGATATTTTACTCTAATCTGCACCATATTATAAATAATCCGCAAGCAGTTACTAACACATTAGCTATAATTATTTTCTAGTGCCAGTGCTGTTAAAATCTACATTGGCATTGGAAAAGCATTGATTAAAAAATATGGGCTAGATTAGAAGTGGATCTTAAAGTGCCATAACACGTTGAGATCTGTGCATATCCTAAAAGGGTTAATTAATTTAAAATAGTTTGCATAAAAAAATTGTTTAAAAATTGCTGACAAGTATTTTAAAATCATTTTCAAAAATAAGCAAAATGAATTACATAGCTAAACTGCCTGGAGCAGCTAACGCCACCCCTCTTATCAGTGTTTAGACACAGGCATTGTATTTCAACTGAGTTCCCAGCTTCTAGGCATGCTCCAGCAGATAATCCCTATTCACTTTTGCATTCTACCAAAAGAACAATAAACATAGATACAGCCATAAAAGGAATTTTCTTTCGTGATTCAGATAGAGCATGCAATTTTAAGCAACTTTCTAATTTACTCCTATTATCAATTTATTATCATTCTCTTGCTATCTTTATATGAAAAAGAAGGCATCTAAGCTTTTTTCTTGGTTCAGTACTCTGGACAGCAGTTATTGATTGGTGGATGAATTTATCCACTAATCAGCAAGGACAACCTAGGTTGTTCACCAAAAATGGACCGTCATCTAAACTTACATTCTTGAATTTCAAATAAAGATACCAAGAAAATAAAGAACATTTTCTAATAGGAGTAAATTAGAACGGTGCTTAAAATTGCATGATCTATCTGAATCACAAAAGAAAAAAAATTGAGTTGTGTCCCTTTAAATAAAACCACACTATCTGGTATTGCAAAGGAGTAGTTACATTTTTTAACCAAAGCATCTTAACAAGGCCAAAACTTTCTTAGCACACCCTATACTTTTAATGAATAGCGAAAGAGCACTGTTAGCATATTTATTGCGCACATATTACAAGTGAGGAGTTCATTTTTGTGCTCGAGCGTTATCCAAAATGCTGCTATATGACGTAGTGTTTTTTAAGACCTGAAGTAAACCCTTATTATTATTAATAGTTTATTAAAAGTATAGCACAGAACTGCATGAGGTACTCTACTACTTGTGTACCCTAGTTAAGTGCACCCTCCACTTGGTGCTTGAGGCTCATCGGACATGAATTTTACTGCATGTCCCAAAGAAGTCTATTATGTGAGGTATTTAACCTCTTAATGACCAAAGGTGCCGATGCAGAGAGGACCACTCTGTCACCCTCTGTGCATCAGGCAGTGGTGGTGCCGATCGTTCTAAGGAGGGAGGCAGGTGGGACTGCTACGACTACAGAAAACAATTACTCAGAGTGGCAGGGAGGGGGAAGGAAGGAAGGAGTGGTGAGGAGGGAGAGGGGTATTATACTGAAGAATGGGATATGAGGGTGGGAAATCGATCTGGGAGGGTTTTGAGGGGGGCAGCTACATTACAGAATGTATTTATTTTTTATATATTTTTAACCAAATTTGCCTAATTTGCAGCAACATGGCTACTGGCACACAGCTGCCAGTACCTAAGATGGTGGCAAATAGGTAGAGGGGGGTTAGAGGGCTGTTTGGGGGGATCAGGGAGGTTGAGGGTAAGGGGGGATCCTACACTGCAGAAAGTATGTGTGTGTATATATATATATATATATATATATATATATATATATATATATATATATATATATTATTTATTTATTTAAAAAAAAAAGCCTTTTATTTTCATACTGGCAGACTTTCTGCCAGTACTTAAGATGGGGGTGACCATTGGGGGGAGGGAAGAGAGCTGTTTGAGAGGGATCAGGGGGTGGGTTGTATCAGGTGGCAGGATAATCTATACACCAAAGCTAAAATTAACCCTACAAGCTACCTAATTAACCCCTTTACTGCTGGGCATAATACAAGTGTGGTACGTAGCTGCAACTAGCAGCCTTCTAATTACCAAAAAGCAATGCCAAAGCCATATATGTCTGCTATTTCTGAACAAATGGGATCCCAGAGAAGCATTTACAACCATTTGTGCCATGATTGCACAAGCTGTTTGTAAATAATTTCAGTAAGAAACCTAAAGTTTGTTAAAAAGTTAACAATTTTTTTTATTTGATCGCATTTGGCGGTGATATGGTGGCATGAAATTTACCAAAATAGGCCTAAATCAATATGTTGGGTTGTCTACTTGGTCCCTTGAGGAATGCACAATAGTTACTATATTTCTGGATGATAAAATGAGATAATGGTGTCAATTTAGAAAAATTAAATGGGTATTCAGCTGACTTTTTTTGAAAAGCAATTTAAGTGTATAAAACTGGATATTGAGCTGTGGTTGAAGTTAACTGTTTTCAAAATGGAATAGATTTTACCCAAGTTTTGAAACATTCAATGTGATTGGCTGATTTTTTTTAATGTCAGTCTAAGCTAAAAATAATTGCAGAGTAATTATATTTAAAATTGATATGTTTATTAGCTTTTAAACTATAGTCAGTATAAATGAGTTAAACTACGGTTAAGAAAATGGAGGGAGTGTATTTGCATTTAACAATTTTATATATACATGTAAATTATTTTAATCTCTTAGCAGCTGAAGCTAATAAACATTTACACCTGAGATGTGCTCGGCAGGTGCCTAGTTTGTGACTTGAAATCACCATGTCATGAAGACCTCATGATGTCAGGAGTTAAAGGGACAGTATACTATAAAATAGTTTTTCCCTTAATGTGTTTCCAATTACTTTATTTACCAGCTGCAGAGTATAAAATGTATGAGATTTGCTTTTTAAGGCTTATTTGTGAATATGAATTAGCTGATTTTGTGTTTTGAAGCCACAACCTAAAAAAAAAGGGTTGAGCTTGTAGGTATAATCAGATCTCATTACATTATCACATTGTGTACATACTGTATATACTTGCTTCTTTATCTAATATATGTCCATAAACCAATCAAAAATACTAGGAGAGAACAATGGAAAATTTAATACACTCCAGCAGATAAAGTGGATCATTGGAAACAAATTAAAGGGGAGAACATTTTTGAGTAAACTGCCCCTTTAATATTTCTTTTTTTCAAGTAGTTCTGTGCCTGCTATTTACAACTTCTTAGAACTATCTAAAAAAAGCCAAGGTTTGGGAAGCATGGTTTTTATTACATACATCTGGGGAAACAGATACAAGGTGCAATCTGCTCCTCTCAGGGGAGCAAATTTTATGAGTAAAAAAGAAAAACCCAGTAGATTTGCATAATCAACAAATGCATGATAAATAGACAATGTAATAGCATTTAGTCTGGACTTCAAATGAGTAGTAGTTTCCACTCCTCTTGTGTCATGTGACAGCCATCAGCCAATCACACATGCATATATGTATATTCTTGCACATGCTCAGTAGGAGCCATTGACTTGTATAGTGTAAATATTTAAAGACTGCGTACATTTTGTTAATGGAAGTAAATTGGAAAGTTGTTTAATATCACATGCTCTATCTAAATCATGAAACTTTAATTTTGACTTGAGTGCCCCTTTAGGTCGATCAGAGGTGACACTATGGGAATATTTGTTTTTTTACACTCTATGGGGAATTTGAATCTGTGTAAGATATTAAGAATGGAGCATCACATGAAACAAACACATTGATTTTTCTTTCCCCAGTGGTATAAAACACTCTTAATAATGCCTAGGTATTAAGGTATTGTTTCATATGGATGTCCCACCCCTAACATGTATCAACATTCATTCCCAAAGAATCTTTGTTTAATGCCACATTTTAAAAGTATGGAAATTCCTGGTTTAAGTGATTGCTTATAGAAATAAACATAAATGTTGTGCTCTTGCCAAAAATGTTATGCAAGTAAAAAAAAGGTCTTACTCTGAACCTTTAATTTAATTAAACCACATCAAATTATTGTTTTTATAATTATTATTATTATTATTATTATTATTATTATTTTATTTTGAGTGGCTGGGTGGGGGTGAAAATGATGCATTTCAGTTTTATATTTCCATGAAATTAATATTTAAGCACAATTAATTGAGAACTTAAACTGTTGAATTAAATATATATATATTTTTTCAGTAGAATTTCAATATTTTTCAAAATATATAATATATGATATTTCTATCTAAAACCACTTCAACTTCCATAATCACCTTTGCTGCCTCAAACCACTTTATTGACAGCTTAAAACTAATTATTACAGTGATTTTTAATTAAAAGAAACTACTTTAAATAAACTCTACCAGCCCAACAATTAATATTCATTTGTAAATATAACTTCACACGCATATCATATTAGCAATAACTTTAGCAATCTGTTTGCAAAATGATCACAGGGTATGATAACAATATTATGGATTTTTTTGCTGTCTTTTTTGTACTTGCCATAAATAATAATTTAAAACTTGGCAAAAAAAACTTGATTTAGTTGCAAAATATCACAGTAATTATTAGTGTATTTATTACAGAACAGTTACACATCCAAATGAGCAGAAACTGTTCTGTCATCTAAGGTTTTGCTCTGCAAAAACCCTGCATGAGATGACTGAAAATAAATGAAAAATCTCTACACATTTTGTGTTAAAAAAAGCAAAACCTTGGCAAAGCACAAACTAGCAAAGAAAGCAATTTAGACAGAGACCTAATAACAAGAGTAGTAATCAATCTCTTTTTCTTGAGGCAGCGTGAAAAATAGTACAAAAAAATGTATATAAAAGTCAGCACCTGATGTTGCTCAGCAGCTGAAGGCAGATCCTAGTGTGCCTTTTTTTCTGGTGTCAATTCTATTACTGTTCACATTAATCACAAGGTCCCTGTCCAATTGGGGCTCATTGGTACTAAATTGTCTTGGACTCGATGGGACAAATTTAATTTGTTACAGAGAAAGGGTTTATAGTAAAGCTAAGCAAACTAGCACTGCCGTAGGCACTACCTAGAGGAATGAAAGCAGACTTTGTCCATTAATGCTGACTGGTGTTGTGCAGGTTCTGCATTCACAAATAGCAATAATTAAATTAGATGTACTTGCAGTTTTTTCCATGGTAGTGACAAGCTTAAAAAAAACAACAATAAGTCCTCAGGCAGATGCTCTTTGTAGGAAAAGCCCAATAAATATTTATCAGTGTTTCCATAAATCTCACTCACCAGACAGATTTTATAACCTGACCAATATTCTCTTAATAAAACTGACTGCCTGTCTGCATTTGCAAAATAACTGTGAATAAAAGGCAATTACTTATCTGGAAGGCAAGTGTTTGATCTGAAATAGTGTTGAAACATTTTACATTCACCTTTTTATTTGTAGATTTTGGTGATTCAATGGAAGCTGGAGATAATTTTGAACAGAACAAGTGTAATTATATTTTATTTATAGTTTTAACATGAGCATGTTTACCCTATTTAGATATTTTCTACATTTTATGTACAATTTCTGTAATCTTAAATACAAATAAAGCTGTTATTTTGTTCAATTTATTTATTTATTTAATGCATTTGTTTTACCTTTATTACTGTTGATTTAATTGTGGAAAAACAAATATACCTATAAATACACAAACCACACATAAACTCTTTCACTCACACGTACATAAACTCACACGTACACACAAACACACACAATTTTGTGCCAGATTTTATATGAAAATTAGCTTATTATTTAATTATCTCTTCAAGTTTAAATTAATTAAAACATTTAAGGAGTTGTGTAATTTGTATGTGTAGGTGTGTATATTGACACAGTGAAATAAATATAATTTACTGACTTTTCTTTTTACCTCTTTACTAGCAAAATAAGTATTTTTCATTATCTTGCCAATGGGAAAAGATATTGATATAAAAACTCTGTGGTGACTATATACACACACACACACAAATATGTATATGTAAATTTATAGAACCTGCTACTACAAATTTGAGGGTCCTCACATTTGAAAAGGGATACATTAAATACATACATTATATATATATATATATATATACACACAGATCTGGAAAAAAATTGAAGGGACCACTGCAAAATTGTTTCTCTGATTTAGATATGTGTTTGAGTAAAATGAACATTTTTTTATTACTCTATACACTACATTTGACAGTTGAGAGTCATTTTTGCCATCTGATGATCTGCAGCTTTGTTGTCCCAAAAGTCTACTGCTTGACCACTCAATGCAGTAGACTTGCATAATTAACAAATGCATAATTAAAAAGACAAAGATTTAACACCTACTCTCAATTTCAGATAAGCACTATATTTTATTCTCCCTTTTTTCGGCCACTTGTATCATGTGACAGATAGCAACCAATCACAGACTAGTATACATATACCCTGTGAGCTTGTGCACATGCTCAGTAGGAGCTTGTCCCCCAGAAAGTGTGTATATAAAAAGAATGTGCAAAATTTGATAATGGAAGTAAATTGGAAAGTGTCTTAAAACTGCATGCTCCTTCTGAATCATTAAAGTTTCTTTTGACTTCAGTGTCCCTTTAAGGATAAAAGTAACTTGACACTGACTGTATCCCTCAGCCAGTAAAGCCAGAATTGAATTCTTCTTCCCCTCCCTCAAAACTTTTCTTTAAGCATGATCAATAGTTATTTTTTATTCCAATTACATTTGAGGTACTACTAGCACTGTCTTTGCCTTCCAGGTGGTCGTATTGTTAAAGGATAATTATTTCCACAGCAGTGGTTTTTATACTTTCATTAAAGGGACAGTCTACACCAGAATTTTTATTGTTTTAAAAGATAAATAATCCCTTTATTACCCATTTCCCAGTTTTGCATAACTAACACATTTATAATAATATACTTTTAACCTCTGTGATTATCTTGTATCTAAGCCTCTGCAAACTGCCCCTTTTTTCAGTTCTTTTGACAGACTTGCAGTCTAGCCAATCAGTGCCTGCTCCCAGATAACTTCTCGTGCATGAGCACAGTGTTATCTATATGAAATACGTGAACTAACACCCTCTAGTGGTGAAAAACTGTTAAAATGCAATCTGAAAGAGGTGGGCTTCAAGGTCTAAGAAATTAGCATATGAACCTCCTAGGTTAAGCTTTCAACTAAGAATACCAAGAGAACAAAGCAAAATTGGTGATAAAAGTAAATTGGAAAATTATTTAAAATTACATGTTCTATCTGAATCATGAAAGTTTATTTTGGCCTGGACTGTCCCTTTAAATAAGATTTGGTTCAAGTGATTACCTAATCAGTACCTCATTAAGTAGAATTGGGTGTGCCTGTGTTGGAATTCAACAGACACAGACACTGGAATAGAATATATATATATATATATATATATATATATATATATATATATATATCCAAAAATAATAAATGCCAGGGTGCCAGCAGGTAAGTATATGGATGAAGGAAGGCACTCTCTGGTCTTTTAAGTAAATAGTTTATAGTTTAATAAATCAAGTGTCACTTGATTTATTAAACTATTTACTTAAAAGACCAGAGAGTGCCTTCCTTCATCTATATATATATATATATATATATATATATATATATATATATATATATATATATATATATATATATATGTGTGTGTGTGTATATACATACATACAGACAATTGCATATATATATAAATACAACTTACCACTAAAAAATGTTTGAGTCCTCATATTTGAAAACGGATACTCCCAATTTCAAATGAGTAGTTTTTGGTTTATGAAACTGATACTTTAGGGAGATAGGATATGTGTTAGAGTCAAACACTTTTACTTTTAACATACCTAGAGATGGATAACATTCCGGTTGTAATCTGAAAGGGACATATACTAAATATTACATTTCAACTGCCCTTTTTTTCAGAATGTATTAAAGTATATAATGATTTTCGTTGCTACTGTCTGTTGTTAAAGAGACGGCAAAAACCTTGTTGTATAATGATAAATTAATATTGTGTTTGAGTTTGAAAATGTTTTCAATGCATTAACATCTTGTTTGCTGCAATAGTTTTTCAAAAGGCGACCTCTATCCACCATTTTTCTTATTTGGAGGAGCAATAAAGTCTAGACATAGTTATTAAGTTATCAAAATAGCCATTGTTGTTTATTTTTAGTTCCTTATCTGATAATCTCTGTGGAAGCTAATTAGAGACAGATATGTGGCAGAGTTATGTTTCGAAAACTTGTCATGTGCTTTTCCAGTTTCAGAAATGGAAAACTCTTAATTACTTTATAGCATAAGAAGGTCAGAATAAGTATTTTTAATATTTGTTTCAGTAATACCTATTTATATGTTAAAGGTCCATTAAACTCAAGTGAAGCATTACATTTTAAACATTTTTCTAATGTACTTATATTATCTCTTTAGCTTTGTTCTCTTGGTATCCTTTATTGGAAATGTCTATGTGAGAATCAATGCACTGCTGGGAGCTATCTGCTGATTGGTGGCTGCTCATATGTGCTTCTTGTTATTGGCTCAGCCAACGTGTTCAGCTAGCTCCCAATAGTGTATTGCTGTTCCTTCAACAAAGGATGACAAGTGAATGAAGCAAATTAAATAATAGAAGTAAATTGGAAAGTTGTTTAAGATTGTATGCTCTATCTCACTCATGAGAGAAAAAAATGCTGGCTTTAACGTTCCTTTGATATAATATTATCTTACATCCTATACAGAGGATTGACAAGCCTTCCTCTTAAACACAATATGCTTCCAAAATATACAATTGATTTTATAAAAATTAATGTGCGATAAAAAAAAAGTTTCAGACTATACTGATAAACTATATTTATTTTAAGATCTAACTAGCAAAGCATTTTTGTATTGGAGATTAGTGATGTCGCGAACATAAAAATGTGGGTTCGCGAACGGGCGAACCGGGCGAACCGCCATAGACTTCAATAGGCAGGCGAATTTTAAAACCCAAAGGGACTCTTTCTGGCCACAATAGTGATGGAAAAGTTGTTTCAAGGGGACTAACACCTGGACTGTGGCATGCCGGAGGGGGATCCATGGCAAAACTCCCATGGAAAATTACATAGTTGATGCAGAGTCTGGTTTTAATCCATAAAGGGCATAAATCACCTAACATTCCTAAATTGTTTGGAATAATATGCTTTAAAACATCAGGTATGATGTTGTATCGATCAGGTAGTGTAAGGGTTACGCCCGCTTCACAGTGACAGACCAAACTCCCCGTTTAACACGCCACAAAGAACCGCAAACAGTCCATTTGCACAACCGCAAACTCCCCATTTGCACAAGGTTGGATACCAAGCTAGCCATGTCCTGTTCATTGTCCTCACTGATGTCATTGAAGGTCTCTTCCTCCACCCAGCCACGTACAACACCAAGGGTCCCCGAAAGGTGACAACAAGTCCCCTGGGACGCCTGCTGTGTTTGGTCTTCCACCTCCTCAAAGCCACCTTCCTCCTCTGACTCCTCTTCTTCAGACTCCTCTCTCTGCGTTGCCTCTCTCTGCGTTATTATAAGGTGTGTTAAGTAGTACTATTCCTATTATTTTAATCCCTGTTACGTCCCCTATCAGGGGACGTGTATATGGCATCGATTTTAGGAACCGGGAGATGGAAAAAGATGCTTGGTCGGTCCTCCTACTTCAAATTTGGGGCACTGCGCGTGCAATCTAATGTGCCACCAGATAGGAGTGGTGTGTTAAGTAGTACTATTCTTATCAATTTAATCCCTGTTACGTCCCCTATCAGGGGACGTGTATATGGCATCGATTTTAGGAACCGGAAGATGGAAAAAGATGCTTGGTCGGGCCTCCTACTTCAAATTTGGGGCACTGCGCGTGCAATCTAATGTGCCACTAGATAGGAGTGGTGTGTTAAGTAGTACTATTCTTATCAGTTTAATCCCTGTTATGTCCCCTATCAGGGGACGTGTATATGGCATCGATTTTAGGAACCGGGAGATGGAAAAAGATGCTTGGTCGGTCCTCCTACTTCAAATTTGGGGCACTGCGCGTGCAATCTAATGTGCCACCAGATAGGAGTGGTGTGTTAAGTAGTTCTATTCTTATCAGTTTAATCCCTGTTATGTCCCCTATCAGGGGACGTGTATATGGCATCGATTTTAGGAACCAGGAGATGGAAAAAGATGCTTGGTCAGACCTCCTACTTCAAATTTGGGGTACTGCGCGTGCAATCTAATGTGCCACCAGATAGGAGTGGTGTGTTAAGTAGTACTATTCCTATCAGTTTTATCCCTGTTATGTGCCTTTTTTTTGTTTGGTTTTTGAAGCCACAGTGCAGCACCAGAGGCCAGAAAAATTAGGCATGTACACATGCCTGAAAAATTAGGTATGTACACATGCCTGAAAAATTAGGTATTGTTGCACCGTACGTCCATGTGTGTAATGCTGCCTGACTGAGACATATCCCTGTTATCTACATCCTCTGGCAATAATGGATGCGCATCACTATCACTCATTTCTTCCAACTGATGTGTAAATAACTCCTCTGACAGATCAAGTGAAGCGGCTGTGATGCTAGTGTTGGTGGTGGCGGCAGGTGGGCAAGTGGTAACTTGAGAGGTGCCCGAAGCTAAGCTGGAGGAGGATGGTGCATCAAGGTTCCGAGCGGAAGCTGTAGAAGATTGGGTGTCCTGTGTTAGCCAGTGAACTATGTCCTCAGAACTGTTCGAGTTCGGGGTACGTGGCCTCTGAACACTGGGCATTATTCTAGGGCCAAAGGGAATCACAGCACCACGAACACGACGGCCCCTGCGGGGTGGCCTGCCTCTGCCTGTCATTTTTTTTTCGATTAGTGGTACTATGCGTGCAAGCTACTGTGACAACAGATATGAGTGGCACTGTGCACTGGCGGAAGTTGGCAGAGTAGACGCTGTAGGCCTGACACACACGCTTGCAGACAACTAACTGCTATTCAATCTATTACAGTCAAAATTGTATATTTTTTTTAAATGTACACTACTGTTACACCAGATATGATTTGCAATGGTGTGACACTGTGCCCTGGCAGGCACTGAAACGCACAAGTGTGAAGGAAACTGACTGCTATTATTTAACACAGTCAAAAAAGTGTTGTTTTTTTTAAATGTACACTACTGTTACACCAGATATGAGTTGCACTGGGGTGACACTGTGCCCTGGCAGGCAGGCACTGAAACGCACACGTGTGAAGGAAACTGACTGCTATCATTTAACACAGTCAAAAAAGTGTTTTTTTTTTTTAAATCTACACTACTGTTACACCAGATATGAGTTGCACTGGGGTGACACTGTACCCTAGCAGGCAGGCACTGAAACGCACACGTGTGAAGGAAACTGACTGCTATTATTTAACACAGTCAAAAAAGTGTTGTTTTTTTAAATCTACACTACTATTAGACCAGATATGAGTTGCACTGGGGTGACACTGTGCCCTTGCAGGCAGGCACTGAAACGCACACGTTTGAAGGAAACTGACTGCTATTATTTAACACAGTCAAAAAAGTGTTTTTTTTTTAAATGTACACTACTGTTACACCAGATATGAGTTGCACTGGGGTAACACTGTACCCTGGCAGGCAGGCAGGCACTGAAACGCACACGTGTGAAGGAAACTGACTGCTATTATTTAACACAGTCAAAAAAGTGTTGTTTTTTTTAAATGTACACTATTGTTACACCAGATATGAGTTGCACTGGGGTGACACTGTGCCCTGGCAGGCAGGCACTGAAACGCACACGTGTGAAGGAAACTGACTGCTATTATTTAACACAGTCAAAAAAGTGTTGTTTTTTTTTAAATCTACACTACTGTTACACCAGATATGAGTTGCACTGGGGTGACACTGTACCCTAGCAGGCAGGCACTGAAACGCACACGTGTGAAGGAAACTGACTGCTATTATTTAACACAGTCAAAAAAGTGTTGTTTTTTTAAATCTACACTACTATTAGACCAGATATGAGTTGCACTGGGGTGACACTGTGCCCTTGCAGGCAGGCACTGAAACGCACACGTTTGAAGGAAACTGACTGCTATTATTTAACACAGTCAAAAAAGTGTTTTTTTTTTTAAATGTACACTACTGTTACACCAGATATGAGTTGCACTGGGGTAACACTGTACCCTGGCAGGCAGGCAGGCACTGAAACGCACATGTGTGAAGGAAACTGACTGCTATTATTTAACACAGTCAAAAAAGTGTTGTTTTTTTTAAATGTACACTACTGTTACACCAGATATGAGTTGCACTGGGGTGACACTGTGCCCTGGCAGGCAGGCACTGAAACGCACACGTGTGAAGGAAACTGACTGCTATTATTTAACACAGTCAAAAAAGTGTTGTTTTTTTAAAATGTACACTACTGTTACACCAGATATGAGTTGCACTGGGGTGACACTGTGCCCTGGCAGGCAGGCACTGAAACGCACACGTGTGAAGGAAACTGACTGCTATTATTTAACACAGTCAAAAAGGTGTTGTTTTTTTTAAATCTACACTACTGTTACACCAGATATGAGTTGCACTGGGGTGACACTGTGCCCTGGCAGGCAGGCACTGAAACGCACACGTGTGAAGGAAACTGACTGCTATTATTTAACACAGTCAAAAATGTGTTTGTTTTTTTTAAATCTACACTACTGTTACACCAGATATGAGTTGCACTGGGGTGACACTGTGCCCTGGCAGGCAGGCCCTGAAACGCACACGTGTGAAGGAAACTGACTGCTATTATTTAACACAGTTAAAAAAAAGTGTTGTTTTTTTAAATCTACACTACTGTTACACCAGATATGAGTTGCACTGGGTTGACACTGTGCCCTGGCAGGCAGGCCCTGAAACGCACACGTGTGAAGGAAACTGACTGCTATTATTTAACACAGTCAAAAAAGTGTTTTTTTTTTTTTAAATCTACACTACTGTTACACCAGATATGATGTGCACTGGGGTGACACTGTGCCCTACCAGGCAGGCTCTGACACACACGCTGGCAGGCAGGCAACTGCAATTAGATTACACAGGAAAAAAAAATAAAAAGCAGACATGTTCTAGCCCTAAAAAGGGCTTTTTGGGGTGCTGTCCTTACAGCAGAGATCAGATGAGTCCTTCAGGACTGTAGTGGACACTGAATACACTAGCCTAGCTATCGATTTCCCTATTCAATCAGCAGCAGCTACACTGTCCCTCCTCTCACTAAGAAAGCAGCTTCCAAATGAATCTAAAATGGATGCTGTCCATGAGGTGGGAGGGTCTGGGAGGGAGGGTCTGCTGCTGATTGGCTGGAATGTGTCTGCTGACTGTGAGGTACAGGGTCAAAGTATTACTCAATGATGACGAATAGGGGGTGGATCGAACATCGCATATGTTCACGAAAAAGCTATGTTCGCCGGGAACTATTCGCAGGCGAACTATTTGCGATATCACTATTGGAAATATATGTCTGAGTTTGTATTTCATGAATCTCTTTAGATATGTGTGTTTTCAATGTTATGGTGTTAGTTGAATATAGATAACAATTAGTGCAGTTGGTTTAAAATGACTGCATTGTTGTAAATTATAATAACACAAGCAGTGCATTTAATTTATTAAGATAAATTTGTAAACATTTAAAATATTGCATACCACTAAGAGTTTTAAAAATGCCAAGCTGAAGTCACTTTAACGGATACAATTTCCTGTGTCATGCTTTTTTTAAACTCATTAAGGAAAACTGGATCAGTGTTAAGTAATTACTCTAATAACAAGAAATGCTGAATAAAGTAGGAAACATAACAAGTACTTTACCAGCCATAAATTACAGCTGTCAAGTAAAATTCATGGGTTCAAATGAACTGGGGCTAATTATTTACACTATACTTTATAGAGCAATTAAAAATTCCCCAAATGGTGTTAATTGCCTCTTACGTTTTGCAAACACTGTTCAGGTTTCAAGTGCATATTTAACTGGTATATTGTTTTGGCTTTTAGTACTGGTATATCATTTCGTAAGGATATGGAACATATGTAAACTGGGGAGAAAACACTCAAGGCTCCAATTATTTGACTTTGTTCTAAGATTAAAGGGACACTGTATCCATTTTTTACCCTATGATTTATATCCAAGAACAGCATTTAAACATGGTGGTTTCTTAAAGGGACACTGAACCCAAATTTTTTCTTGTGTGATTCAGATAGAGCATGACATTTTAAGCAACTTTCTAATTTACTCCTATTATCAAATGTTCTTTATTCTCTTGGTATCTTTATTTGAAATGCAAGAATGTAAGTTTAGATGCCAGCCCATTTTTGGTGAACAACCTAGGTTGTCCTTGCTGATTGGTGGATAAATTCATCAGCCAATCAAAAACTGCTGTCCAGAGTTCTGAACCAAGAAAAAAGCTTTCATATAAAGATAGCAAGAGAAGGAAGAAAAAATGATAATAGGAGTAAATTAGAAAGTTGCTTAAAATTGCATGCTCTATCTGAATCACAAAATAAATATTTTGGGTTCAGTGTCCCTTTAAGCAAGCAAATTAAATCTTAAAGGGACACAGTGCTCACATTTTTTTCCATTTTACAGAACATAATATAAATGTTATTTATATTTCATGCTTCAGACAGGGCATGCAATTTTAAACAACTTTCCAATTTACTTTATATATATATACATACACACATATGCTGTACATAACTAGTATAACCATAGCAAAGTTTACATTATGTATATATCTACAAATTTTTAAGAATAATTTTTTGGAATTAACTACCTGAATGAAAGAACTGAGAGAATACTTCCAAATGACAGATGAAGGGTGAGTGCCAACTTTTGAGCTGGAAACAGAGAGGCAGAAAGTGGGAAAAAAAGAATTATGTTTAAAAGGACCACAAGACTTCCAAGTTACCTCCCCAGTTAGGAATTATTCAAAACTACTTATGATCATGGACAGATATTGGAGTCATAAATTAAGTTTATATCAGAAAGCTCTCAATATGGATGTGAGCTAACCACGACTGATGTTACTGGCAATTACTATAATACTGGTGATATATGGCTGATCTGCCGGGTGGCAATTATTGGAATTCAGGTGGAAGGGCTTTGTGTGCGGGAAAATTATTAGGATGAAAAATAATTTATATTTCATAAAAAAAAAAAAAGATGGAGGGGAGGAAGACAAACAGTGATGTAAGTCCATCTGAAAGAATTAGGAAAACTACTACAAAGAGACAGGTAAAGGGAAGAAAATAAATGAAATATAAGAGAGATTTTTTTTTTAAGATTTTCTTTTTTTATATACTTTAATTCCACTATTTCAAGCCAAGATTATACCAACCTCTGTTGGCTTTAAAATAGAAGCATCTTTCTCTGAACAGCGCACCGGGTGGGAGGAGTTAAAAATGCAATCTAGCTACACAAGTTGCGCAGTACTACACAACGTGCGTAGGGAGATTGTAATTTAACTCCTCCTCCATCAGTTTTCACTGATGTCCAGCAAGGCACTGTAGGGATTTGTGGCGCGATGGGGGTGACACCATCACAGGAGATTAAATTCTGCTTGTTGGTGTCAAGGACCACCAACATCTTCTCGTTGACCACCAGTGGTCCATTGGTGACCGCTGATCTACACAACATTTATGCAAAGAAAAATATAGTGTACAATGTCCCTTTAAATGAGTTTCCAGGCCTTTGATAGAGGGCTGAATAGGGGCATTCGATGGATGTAGATTAAATTTCCGCTCCAGATCTGGCATATTATCGAAGCCTTTTCCCCACGCAGATCTCTGTTTTTTTCTCACAAACGTTAGGATTTACCATCACTTTAAGGTACGACAATGATCTTTAGCAGGAGGTTCTTGTCAGCCAATAGGCATTATGAGGTAATATCTATTAGCTAAAAATTCTGTGTTAAGAGTTAAATGCAGCATGGGATACAACATTGCATTTAGTTGGGTTGCAGATGCCCATAGAAAGAGTCAGCTGTGGCTGGAATGCTGTGGTTGTAGTTAATTGTGGCTGGAAGTTCAAGGCTGCCCATCTACAATCCCAATTGGTAAATTATATAAGGGACATGATCCCCTTTTTTCTTTTATGATTCAAATAGAGAATACAATTTTGAACAACTTTCTAATTTACTTCTATTATTAAATTTGCATTATTCTTTTGGGGCTAGATTTATCAATTTGTGAGCGGACGGAGTGCACATGATATGAACGTGTCTGCATTTTACTCAAATGGTGGGGCACATTTGTTCCCCATATTTACGATTGCATTAGTGAACACCTGAGCAATGATGCCCTCATGCAAATGATTGCATGACAGCAAGGCTTTTAAATCGCCCCTGTCAAATGAGTCCAGGGTGATTTTCATCTGCCAACTCTAAGTTGGCAGAGAGGGTATAGGAAGCAGAATTTTAAACTACTGCTTCATAAATATCAGTTGCAGGCTCAAATAAGCCAGCTTGAAATCGATTTGTTCTTTTGCATCATTTTAAATCTAGCCCTTAACAAAGGATACAATGAGAAATAACAAAATTGATAATAGAATAAATTTCAAAGTTGCTTAAAATTGCATGCTCTGAATCATGAATGTTAAAGTTTGACTTTACTGACCCTTTAACCAATTTATTTGCGGTCAACTCTCAAACAATGGTGAAAAAAAAATAACCTTTTGAGAACAAATATTTGTGAAATTAAAACTGTAAAATATTAAAATGTTTTTTTTTTTTTGTTACCCTTCTCATATGATATGTATAATAAAAAGATCTCAAACACTTCAGAGGGGAAAAAAAGATATCTAAAACTTTAAAAACAACTTCTATAAAGAGAATTTTGCCGGGTCAGACATGAAAAATTATGCCAACACCCTCAGGTGCTGCCCTTAAGGAAATATAAAGAAAAAAAGGGGTTTGTCCCGCTGGAAAGAGAAACTTTGCTGTAGAAAATGGCAGGGTGAAGGAGGTGCACTTTAAAATTAAATTTTGCAGCCAAAAAGAAATTTCAGCTACGCCTATGAAACTCCCCTGTTCAGCCCACTAGCAGAGGTGGGAATTTATGCTTTGAATTTTGTATTATATATACAAATTTGACAGCATTTTTTTGCATGTATATTGTCGTTTTATTATGATTTCTTACTGTGCTCCTTAAATAGATTTTCCTGCTTAATTTCAATACAAATCATAATTTTTCCATAAAATATGATTTTGAAAAAACAATTTTGTTACAATTTTAAAGTGATTAAATAATACAGCTTTATACGGCATATTTTTATTTCACTGTTTCATATATTTGTTTTATACAATTCTTAAATAACTATTTTTTGTGAGTCCTATTGTAATGTATGCATCACCTTCACATACTAAAAGGGACACTCAAATCAACATTAAACTTCCATGATTCAGATAGAGCATACAATTTAAAACAACTTTGAAATTCACTTCCATTATCTAAATGTGCACAGTCTTTTTATATTCACACTTTCTGAGGTGCCAGCTCCTACTGAGCATGTGCAAGATTCACAGAATAAACATATATGCATTTGTGATTGGCTGATGTCTGTAATATGATGCAGAGAGAGGGAAAACAGAACAAATTTTTAAATTTGTTAGAAAAAATTCTACTACTTATTTGGAAATCAAACTAAGTGCTTTTCATTGTGTATTTGCTGAGTATGCTATTCTGCTGTTTAGTGGTCCTTTTAAATGCGTAGACAACTCTTTGTGAGACACATCGTTCTCAAGGTAAAAACTGCAGTATTTAATATTAAAGTGCCATAAAACAGGTTGAGATGATACATGGAGGTTAAGACACCCCCTGATCAAAGATTTTACTTTTTCTCTAACCCTCAACTCTCATATACGCGTCTAGATTACCTACTCTGTGACCAGGGTATGCTGACCAAACTGATTGACTCCCACGGACATCACACCTCCTGGTCAGATCATAGCATGGTTAAAAAGCAGCCCCAGCCCCAGCACCAGCAGCTCTGGAGACTTAATGACCAGATCTTTTCAGACCCTTTGATAACTACTGACATAACAGAAAAAACAATTGAGTTTTTCAGTTTTAATAACCCTGCAGAGACATCAATTACTAACAACTGGGAAGCATACAAATGCTACATTAGAGGAGTGATTATGACTCACACACATAAACTACGTAAACAGAGAGCAGCACTATACACAACTTTGACGTCAGACTTTCAGGAGAAGGAGAGAGACCTAAAACGGAACCCCAAATCCACACAACTCTTGTTACAATCTCAGCAAGCCAGGGAAGCACTCACTCAATACCTGGTTAAAAATGCTCAGCTCCGAGCACTTGCCACAAAATCCAAATTTTTCATTGAAAGTAACAAAGCAGGACGCCTTCTTGCCAAATCTCTTAGAAAAAAGAACTATAAGTCCTTTATCCCTAAAATCGTGGACTCCTTTCTATCTATTTATACCTCCAATACAGACATAGTAAGCCAATTCGCAGACTATTACTCCTCCCTTTATAACTTACCTAACCTAGACCCGCCTCTTAAGCTTGGATTAATTAATAAATACCTTTCACAGACACATCTCCCTTCCCTTAAGGCGGAACACTGTGAGTCTTTGGACTCACAGTTTACGTTGCAGGAACTCCTAGTGGCTATTAAAAACCTCCCTCAGGGAAAAGTCCCAGGCCCTGATGGCTTTATACCTAAGTTCTATCACCTGTTTAAATCCCAACTAAGCCCCCAACTTCTTCAATTATATAACTCAATTGATAATGCATCTAGCTTACCACCGTCTCTACTCAGGGCTACAATTTCCGTTATTCCAAAACCGGGTAAACCATCTGATCTTGTAACTACCGCCCCATATCTTTAATAAATATAGATATTAAGTTGTACGTGAAGCTATTGGTGATGAGAATAAATGGAATCCTCCCCCTAATTATACACACCCACCAAGTCAATTTTATCCCAAAAAGGGAAGCCAAAGACAATTCTATACGGGTATTACAAACCCTATTTACCAGTGTCTCCACTAAAACACCTATGGTTTTTTTTTCTACTGACGCGGAAAAAGCCTTTGACAGGGTGGACTGGGATTTCCTCAGATATATTGATTACTCAGATAAAGGCGCTATACCATAACCCCACCGCCAGAATTTCCGCTAACAATACACTATCCCCCCAGATCTTTATCAACAACGGAACTCAGCAAGGATGTCCCCTTACTCCCTTGTTGTTTGCCCTTACGGTAGAGGCTTTAGCAGCCAGGATTAGAAATAATGCCAACATCCAGGGTGTCTTCTGCGGGGAGGAGCACCAAAAGTGTCTCCTCTACGTGGATGATATCATATTCACAATCCGTTCCCCAAGCTCTTCTATACCTCTTCTCTTTGAAGAATTACATAAATACAAGCAGGTATCTAATTTCACCATAAACATGGGGAAATCAATATTAATGCCTTTAAATATTTCTGAGGTGGAATCTAGGTTTCTCTCTAATCACACTAATTTCCAAATTGCGACCAAACTGCGCTATTTAGGAATTTGACCTTAACTACCTACCTTTGCAAAAGGAGTCTCTAACCTCCCTTGAGACTTGGCATAAGCAAGGTTACCTCTCTTGGATTGGGCGTATTAATGCCATAAAGATGAATCTTCTCCCCAAATTCTTATATCTTTTCCAAGTGCTCCCGCTAGATCTTCCCCCACAATATATATCCCGGCAGAAAAAACAATTTGAGCTATTTATATGGGCTTATAAGAGAATTAGAGTGACAAGGAACACACTATATCTTAGCAGAGAAAATGGAGGCTTGGGTGTCCCGAACCTACTAGATTATTATAGAGCAGCTCATTTGGCATGAATTGTTGCTTGGAAACCAGCCCTTCCAAATAAACCATGGGTCCAACTTGAATGTAGCCTGATAGGATGCCACAACTTAGGCGACTTGTGCTGGATTCCCTCCAGCACAAGACCCCCCAGTGCTAATACAAACTATCTTATAGCAACTACCCTAAGAGTCTGGGATAGACTAGTGGCCCAAAACAAATCAATATCTAGCTCATTATCCCCCCTAACCCCTCTCCTTAACAACCCAAGTCTGCTTAATTCTCACACCATTCAGACTCCATGTAATGCGGGCAAACCCAGTATACAACGTACTAGACAGAGGACAGATGCTTCCACAACTGGCACTTTCCCAACTGTTAGGACCACCTTTTCACCAATGGTTTCCATACTTCAGATTAGACACGCCATATTCACTAGCCCCCTCAAACAGAACTTTATCAGACCATTTACTCCCTTCGAAATCTTGTGTACTCCCCCCTACTTAACTAGATCCCATATCTCCATAATTTACAAAATACTAAGAGGCTCCTTTTCCGATAAAAAACCCTCCTATATTTCCAAGTGGGAAGCTGAGTTAAAAAACACTCGGACAGAGTCCCAATGGAGCCATATATTTAACAAGACAAAAAAATCATCCATCTCCATAACCATTGCCGAAATGAATTATAAGCTGCTCTCCAGATGGTATCTGACTCTGCACCGCCTTCACAGTATTTTTCCAAACTCCTCATCACTGTGCTGGCGACATTGTGGTGAAGTAGGTATACTGTCTCATATTTGGTGGTCCTGTCCCCTCCTACGTACTTTTTGGACGGACATCTCTAGGAGCATTAACACTGTCTTGGGCACTTCAATAACAATTACACCGACTACTATTCTACTTAACGATACACCACATAAATCCTGTATATATAGAAAACGATTATTTCACTGCATGATTAACTGCACAAAGCACCTAATACCTAGACTATGGAAGAAGAATGTGCTCCCTACACTATCTATGTGGCTAAATGAAGTCAACTATGTATTGGAGTTAGAAAGAATACATTATTTATATATTGGAAAGCAAGACTTTTTTGCTGATGTTTTTTTCCTATGGGAACAAAAAATTCTGTGAATGCTATATTTATAAAATGGGATATTGTAAGCTCACAATCTGAAACACTCTGGACAAAACTATCTTTATACTTATGATACTCTGTATGTGACGAATTGCGGCATATTAATCAATGTGTACGATTTCAACCCTTTTCTTTTCCTGATTTTTATGAAAAAATTGAATACTCTGTATTTATGTTATCATTTGTTCACTTGTTTACTATTTTGAAAATTAATAAAACATTTAATAAAAAACAAAAAAAACAAAAAAAAAAAACAGGTTGAGATCTGTGCATGCCCTAAAAGGGCTAATTAATTAAAAATAGTTTGCATAAAAAATTGTTTAACTCCTTATTTTCACTTTAGGTTCTGGAAAGCCAAACAACACAGGAAGAACAGATCATAGCATAATTGATCCAGCCAACCCCTCTCCATAAAAACAAGTACTAAGATACATGCTCCTTTGCAACTCAGTCAAAGAACATGGATGCTTAAAGGCTCTTTACAATTGGATGTAGCTACTGAGAACATTTTGAGGCATCAGACAAATAGGCTCTTTTAAGGACCATCGATTGGATCTCTGCTGGTGTTCATCAGTGAGCTGGACCACTGCTAAGTTCCAGTCTGCCCCAATAGCACCTCTGGGTGCTTTTTGTTTGTGAGTATATACATTTTCCTGCATCTGTCTACTATCTGCTTTGGTGGTACTAGGCCATGGTGGCTCCTCGGTTTCTTTTTCTCTACAGACTTTGATAGATTTATCTTTTATACATGCTGTTCTAAAGTGAGTATTTTATTATTGTGTCTCTTTGGACTTATCAGCTGTTACCGGACTTTATATAAAATTGGTCTATTTAAACATTTATGGTTCACTCAGTTTACTATAACTTATCTCACACAGCATTATAACTACGTATTTATAATTTTGCATTTACATTTTATGATATAGATATAACTGCGCTTCGTGGTGTATATTTGTTTACACAGTTGTTTTTTAACAATAGATGCAGCCATAGAAGGAAATGTGTGAAGGGAGTTGGAGCTTTACAATTAAGAACCTTAAAAGAAAGGGTTAATGGCGGGGCACTGCAGTATAAATTTGCAGGTAAAGTAATAAAAGTACATATTATTATATTTTGTCTCTATCCAAACTTGTTTTACGTCTCTTTAAATGTGTGCTCCCTGATAACGTTGTTCTCCCTATTTAAAGTGAAAGTAAATTTATCTATATATGAATACGGCTATGGTTTCATCTATTCTAATTTAGTGTAGTTGCTAACTTTTTTTTTAATCTTTTTAACGTTTTTTATAAATATTTATATTATTGCGATCTAATCTCTCGCAATGTTCCTCCGCCTCCTTGCTTTCTTCCGGATTTATGGCTCTAACTATTGCTAGCAGTCTCAGCCACCGTATTCGTCATCAAGCGTGCTCGTTCACTATCCACTAATTTATGCGCATACGCAAAATCACTGTTAAAATTTAGAAACAGTGAGTTACAAGCTATATACTTACTGTAACAAATTGCAGTACAAAGCAAGTATAGGATTCCCTTTTGATAAAATGTGCATGCGGCTATCATGAACGCGCTTCAAGAGAAAGATGGAATTCAGAAATAGCCGCATGCGCATTGAAATCAGGGGACGGATAATGAACTGATTTGGACGCCACTGGGGGAACCAATCAGTTAGATATCGCTGGATCGTCACAGCTAAGAAAAAAATGTATGCAGGTGGAGGAACGCTGAGTGACTTTGGCAAACATAAATTGAAAAAAAAATGTATTTAGAAAATGATCTGAAGAAATTAATGGATAAAAGTGAGGTTTATTTTTAATCTATTTATTAAATCTGGATAACGAATAGCCTATTTTTATTTTCAATTTAAGTTTTCCTTTCCAGCCAGCTCCATTGCATTCTATGGAAAACAACTTGAAACGCGCAGGGATTTCCTTCGTTTTTCCTGGTGGCAGCCCCTGCAAGTTTCAGTGTGGTTTTTCACATCTGACCCACCAAAGTTTTGATAATTGAGATGTATGGGTTTTTAGGATTTAAAAAAATGATAGAATTCTAATAAGCAGAATTAATAAGGAATTTAATAATCTTGTAAAAATGTATGCACTTTGGAGTAAGAGTATAACTTTTTTTCATGACCATTCAGTTCATATTTATAATAGAATACTTCCTCATGTAGGTCAATTCATTATCATCTATTGCTATGGCAACAAGACTTGAGTGAAGGTCTTGCCTAGGTTTAGATGACTGGTGAACATTTTGCTTATATTCTTCAATGCTCAGATAATCAGTATGTATTAGCTGTATTTTCCAAGTCATATGTTACCTGAAACTCCAGTTTTAGCACAGATTAAAGGGACATAGTACACTAGATTTTTATTTGCACAAATGTTTTGTAGATGATTTATATAGCCCATCTGGGAGTGTTTTTGTAAAAATGTATAGTTTTGCTTATTTTTAAATAACATTGTGCTGATTTTCAGTTTCCTAACCAAGCCTTAAAGTTTCCGATGTATACTAATGTCTAGAGACTTCTGGTTGTGTAATAAGTCTTTTCATATGCAGGGAAGAGGGGGGTGTCTGCCTGTTTCCGCTTTCCCAGCCCCTTTCATTGGGTGTGCCAGCCTAACCTTACCAACAGGGCTAAACTGGGATCTTCTAAGTAAGATTTTAAAGGGTTTTATACTGGATTTTTGTTGCCAGTATCTGTAAATATTCATATTTATAGTAGTAACTATTACATGCAGTTAAAATAAAAATGGTTGTATTGTCCACATAACATGACAATTGACACAAATGTTTGTGTATGAATTACAAATCAACCTGTTGTGTCTTACAACTAGCATGCTTTTATTTTTTTTGTGTCATCAGTCTTCTATTTTGTAGTAAGATAGCTACAAAATGTATGAGTAGTAAGCATTATGTTGCTTAAAGAGACATAAAACCCGAAAATCTTTTATGAATCAGATAGAATATTTAATTTTAAACAGCTTTCCAATTTTCTTCTATTATCAAATTTACATAATTATCTTGGTATCCTTAGTTAGGGGAGCAGCAATTTTCTACTTAGAGCTAGCTGAACACATCTGGTGAGCCAATGACAATAGTCATATGTGTGTCGCCACTAATCACGATCTGGCTCCCAGTAGTACATTGGTGTTCTTTAGCATACCTAGGTATTCTTTTAAACAAAGGATAGAAAACTAAACAAATTAGATAACAGAATTTAAATAGGAAAATTGTTTTAAAATGCATGATTTGTCTGAATAATACAATTTTAATTTTGACTATACTTTCCCTTTAAATAAGTTTATTCTGCTAAGTAGCTAGCACCAGACAATTGTTACAATGGGGAAAATGATTAAGCTGTGTTTGCAGCTTTTCTGACTATGTGGAGCAGGTTTATTTAAAGGGTCATTAAACACTAAATAAATGCTAGATAGAATGAGGCATTCAAAGAAAGATTAGTCTGAGAATAATAGGTAGATGTATTCTTTAAAGTTTCAGGAACTGTTTAAATATTGACAAACTAAGGCCTAGATTTGGAGTTTGGCGGTAGCCGTGAAAACCAGCGTTAGAGGCTCCTAACGCTGGTTTTAGGCTACCGACGGTATTTGGAGTCAGTCAAAAAAGGGTCTAACGCTCACTTTTCAGACGCGACTTTTCAGTACCGCAGATCCCCTTACGTCAATTGCGTATCTTTTCAATGGGATCTTTCTAACTCCGGTATTTAGAGTCGTGGCTGAAGTGAGCGTTAGAATTCTAACGACAAAACTCCAGCCGCAGAAAAAAGTCAGTAGAGCTTTCTGGGCTAACGCCGGTTCATAAAGCTCTTAACTACTGTGCTCTAAAGTACACTAACACCCATAAACTACCTATGTACCCCTAAACCGAGGCCCCCCCACATCGCCGACACTCGATTAAATTTTTTTAACCCCTAATCTGCCGACCGCCACCTACGTTATCCTTATGTACCCCTAATCTGCTGCCCCTAACATTGCCGACCCCTATATTATATTTATTAACCCCTAATCTGCCCCCCACAACGTCGCCGCCAGCTACCTACACTTATTAACCCCTAATCTGCCGTCCGCACGCCGCCGCCAGCTACATTATAGCTATGTACCCCTAATCTGCTGCCCTAACATCGCCGACCCCTATATTATATTTATTAACCCCTAACCTGCCCCCCACAACGTCGCTGCCACCTACCTACAATAATTAACCCCTAATCTGCCGACCGCAAAGAGCCGCCAGCTACATTATAGCTATGTACCCCTAATCTGCTGCCCCTAACACCGCCGACCCCTATATTATATTTATTAACCCCTAATCTGCCCTCCCTAACATCGCCGACACCTACCTTCAATTATTAACCCCTAATCTGCCGACTGAATCTCGCCGCTATTCTAATAAATGTATTAACCCCTAAAGCTAAGTCTAACCCTAACACTAACACCCCCCTAAATTAAATATAATTTAAATCTAACGAAATAAATTAACTCTTATTAAATAAATTATTCCTATTTAAAACTAAATACTTACCTGTAAAATAAACCCTAATATAGCTACAATATAAATCATAATTATATTATAGCTATTTTAGGATTTATATTTATTTTACAGGTAACTTTGTATTTATTTTAACCAGGTACAATAGCTATTAAATAGTTAAGAACTATTTAATAGCTAAAATAGTTAAAATAATTACAAAATTACCTGTAAAATAAATCCTAACCTAAGTTACAATTAAACCTAACACTACATGATCAATAAATAAATTAAATAAAGTACCTACAATTACCTACAATTAAACCTAACACTACACTATCAATAAATTAATTAAATACAATACCTACAAATAACTACAATGAAATAAACTAACTAAAGTACAAAAAATAAAAAAGAACTAAGTTACAAAAAATAAAAAAATATTTACAAACATAAGAAAAATATTACAACAATTTTAAACTAATGACACCTACTCTAAGCCCCCTAATAAAATAACAAAGATCCCCAAAATAAAAAATGCCCTACCCTATTCTAAATTACAAAAGTTCAAAGCTCGGAACAGCCAATAGAATGCGAGCTCAATCTGATTGGCTGATTGAATCAGCCAATCGGATTGAACTTGATTCTGATTGGCTGATTCCATCAGCCAATCAGAATTTTCCTACCTTAATTCCGATTGCCTGATAGAATCCTATCAGCCAATCGGAATTCGAGGGACGCCATCTTGGATGACGTCCCTTAAAGGAACCGTCATTCGTCGGGAAGTCGTCGTCGGAAGAAGATGGGTCCGCGGTGGAGGTCTTCAAGATGGAGCCGGTCCTCATCGGATGAAGATAGAAGATGCCGCTTGGAAGAAGATGGTTGCCGGTCCGGATCTACTCTTCTTCCCGGATAGGATGAAGACTTTGGAGCCTCTTCTGGACTTCTTCAGCCGTCGGATGATGGATGTCTAGCCCCCGCTTGGGCTTAGATGAAGATATCGGAGCCAGGACGGATCGGTGCGATACCCGGTGAGGGGAAGACAAGGTAGGAAGATCTTCAGGGGCTTAGTGTTAGGTTTATTTAAGGGGGGTTTGGGTTCGATTAGGGGTATGTGGGTGGTGGGTTGTAATGTTGGGGGGGGTATTGTATGTGTTTTTTTACAGGTAAAAGAGCTGAATTTCTTGGGGCATGCCCCGCAAAGGGCCCTGTTCAGGGCTGGTAAGGTAAAAGAGCTTTGAACTTTTGTAATTTAGAATAGGGTAGGGCATAGTTCTTTTTTTTGTATTTATTTTTTATTGAAGGGCATACAAAGAAACATAACAGTCTGTTACCAATTATTACAGAGTGTTCTCATCACCAACAAAAAAAAAAAAAAATTAACAGATTCATACATCAAATATTGCAGAACACATCGGTATACAAAAGTTCCAGCACTTATTTTATGTGATATTATAACAAAGCTTAATTTGTATGATATATAACATTTCTATACCTATACAACATCTTTTATTTAATTATTTTAACTATTTTAGCTATTAAATAGTTCTTAACTATTTAATAGCTATTGTACCTGGTTAAAATAAATACAAAGTTACCTGTAAAATAAATATAAATCCTAAAATAGCTATAATATAATTATGATTTATATTGTAGCTATATTAGGATTTATTTTACAGGTAAGTATTTAGCTTTAAATAGGAATAATTTATTTAATAAGAGTTAATTAATTTCATTAGATTTAAATTATATTTAAGTTAGGGGGGTGTTAGTGTTAGGGTTAGACTTAGCTTTAGGGGTTAATCCATTTATTAGAATAGCGGTGAGCTCCAGTCGGCAGATTAGGGGTTAATGTTTGAAGTTAGGTGTTGGCGATGTTAGGGAGGGCAGATTAGGGGTTAATACTATTTATTATAGGGTTAGTGAGGCGGATTAGGGGTTAATAACTTTATTATAATAGCGGTGCGGTCCGCTCGGCAGATTAGGGGTTAATAAGTGTAGGCAGGTGGAGGCGACGTTGTGGGGGGCAGATTAGGGGTTAATAAATATAATATAGGGGTCGGCGATGTTAGGGCAGCAGATTAGGGGTACATAGGGATAATGTAAGTAGCGGCGGTTTACGGAGCGGCAGATTAGGGGTTAATAATAATATGCAGGGGTCAGCGATAGCAGGGGCGGCAGATTAGGGGTTAATAAGTGTAAGGTTAGGGGTGTTTAGACTCGGGGTACATGTTAGAGTGTTAGGTGCAGACGTAGGAAGTGTTTCCCCATAGCAAACAATGGGGCTTCGTTAGGAGCTGAACCCGGCTTTTTTGCAGGTGTTAGGTTTTTTTTCAGCTCAAACAGCCCCATTGTTTTCTATGGGGGAATCGTGCACGAGCACGTTTTTGAAGCTGGCCGCTTTCGTAAGCAACTCTGGTATCGAGAGTTGCAGTGGCGTTAAATATGCTGTGCGCTCCTTTTTTGGAGCCTAACGCAGCCATTCTGTGGACTCTCAATACCAGAGTTATTTTAAAGGTGCGGCCAGGGCCAGAAAAAAGCCAGCGTTAGCTACGCGAGTCGTTACCGACAAAACTCTACATCTAGCCGTAAGTGTAAAGTTTTAGTTTCAATAAAACAATGGGAGCGGCCATGTTGTAACTTAGGTTACCTTCTCTGCTGTAGCCAATTAGGGACAGTTATAAATATGTCTCTAGAGTTTGCAGCCAATGGCTGTGTGGAATATAACAGTGTTCTGAACTTCCATTTCTAACAGAAACTGAAAAGATCAGAATTTTAGAATGGAATTACAGGAAAAGGTGGACAAAATAAACAGTGGAAGTATATTGAAGAGTTTTTTTCATATATACAATTTATCATTTTATTTTACCATCTTAAAGTGTTTAATGTCCCTTTAAGAGAGCCTGCTACCACATATTTAAGCAGAAAAAAAAATAGCTTTTTTCCCCTTCTCTGTCACCTAAGAAGTGGTGGGATCAATCACCCCAACACTTGCTCTTTGAGAGTGGTTAACATTCTCTGCTCTATTGCACTTGGTTATGCAGGAACAGGGGGACTACATGTTCATTACTTGCAAAGCTGTCCACCTGCAGGGATGGTAAATTTACACCAATGTTTTTTCTTCCAACTTTATAATCTGTGAAAGCAGATTTACCTTCATTTGCAGTGTACAGATGTAGAGAATGGAAACTTTTTTTTTTTTATATCAGTGGTAGTACATCAGATATACAGTATTTCTGACATATTATGAAATACCCACTGTAGAGTAAAATATTGCACAAGAGGATTATTGTGCAATATCACTCACTGCTACTAAACAACCAATTGTGCTAGAGCGGGGAATGTCAAACACCATCAATCATCAAGCTAAAAGGGACACTAAACCCAAATTTTTTCTTTTGTGGTTCAGATAGAGCATGCAATTTTAAGTAACTTTCTAACTTACTCCTATTATCAATTTTTCTCTGTTCTCTTGCTATATTTATTTGAAAAAGAAGGCATCTAAGCTAAGGAGCCAGACAAATTTTTGTTGAGAACCCTGGACAGCACTTGTTTATTGGTGCTGTCCGATCAGCAAGGACAACCCAGGTTGTTCACCAAAAATGGGCCGGCATCTAAACTTACATTCCTGCTTTTCAAATAAAGATACCAAGAGAATGAAGAAATTTTGATAATAGGAGTAAATTAGAAAGTTGCTTAAAGGGACACTAAAGTCCAAATTAAACTTTCATTATTCAGATAGCAGCAATTTTAAACAACTTTCCAATTTACTTCCATTAACAAAATGTGCACACATTATTTTTATATTTAAACTTTTTGAGTCACCAGCTCCTACTGAACATGTGCAAGAATTCACAGAATAAGCGTGTATGCATTTGTGATTGGCTGATGGCTGTCACATGGTACGTGTATGCATTTGTGATTGGCTGACAGCTGTCACATGGTACAGGGGGGGTGTGGAAATAGACATAACTTTTAAAATTGACAGAAAAAAAATCTACTACTTATTTGAATTTCAGACTAAATGCTATTGCATTATCTTCTTATCTTGCATTTGTAGATTATGCAAATCTACTGTGTTGACTGGTCCTTTAAAATTGCACGCTCTGTCTGAATCATCAAAGAAAAAAATTGGGTTAAGTGTCCCTTTAAGCAAACCTGCTCCACATAAAAGTTGAAAATGCATTAATAAATTTACCCCTATGAGATATTTAAATCATGCTCATAAAAAATGTGGTTGATCTCATCAAATGAAAAAAGCTACTTTCCTTTTTCCCCAGATGGTAAAGTTAAAGGGCCAATGAACTCAGAAAAGCAGCTAAGAGTTGGTTGTATTCAAAGCTGCTATAGTTGTATGCAAAAGTTTAGGTACCCCTGACAATTTGCATGATTTTCATTTATAAATATTTGGGTGTTTGGATCAGCAATTTCATTTTGATCTATCAAATAACTGAAGGGCACAGTAATATTTTAGTAGTGAAATGAGGTTTATTGGATTAACAGAAAATGTGCAATATGCATCCAAACAAAATTAGGAAGGTGCATAAATTTGGGCACCCTTACAGAAATATTGCATCAATATTTAGTAGAGCCTCCTTTAGCAGAAATAACAGCCTCATGGGAAATGTAGTTCCAAAACCTCTGGAGAGCAAAGTAGTGAAATTAGGTTTATTGTATTAACAGAAAATTTGCAATATGCATCCAATCGAAATTAGACAGGTGCAAAAATGTGGGCACCTTTGTAATTTTGTTGATTTGAATACCTATATCTACCTAGCACTGATTAATTGGAACACACAATTGGTTTGGTGAGCCCATTAAGCCTTGAACTTCATAGACAGGTGCATCCAATCATGACAAATGGTATTTAAGGTGGCCAGTGGCAAGTTGTTGTTTTCTTTGACTCTCCTCTGAAGAGTGGCAACATGGGGGCCTCAAAACAACTCTCAAATGACCTGAAAACAAAGATTTTCAACATTATGGTTTAGGGGAAGGCTACAAAAAGCTATTGTAGAGATTTAGGCTGTCAGTGTCCACTGTGAGGAACATAGTGAGGAAATGGAAGACCACAGGCACAGTTCTTGTTAAGGCCAGAAGTGGCAGGCCAAGTAAAATAGATCGGCAACGCAAAGTATGGTGAGAACAGTCAAAAACAGCTCACATACCACCTCCAAAGACCTACAACATAATCTTGCTGCAGATGGTGTCACTGTGCATCGTTCAGCAATTCAGCGCACTTTGCACAAGGAGAAGCCTTTTCTGCACACACACCACAAACAGAGAGCTTGAGGTATGCAAACGCACATTTGGACAAGCCAGCTTCATTTTGGAAGAAGGTGCTGTGGACTGATGAAACAAAGATTGAGTTATTTGTTCATAACAAGGGGCGTTATGCATGGTGGCAAAAGAACACAGCGTTCCAAGACAAACACTTGCTACCCACAGTAAAATTTGGTGGATGTTCCATCATGCTGTGGGGCTGTGTGGCCAGTGCCGGTACTGGGAATCTTGTTAAAATTGAGGGTCGCATAGATTCCACTCAATATCAGCAGATACTTGAGAATAATGTTGAAGAATCAGTCACAAAGTTGAAGTTACGCCGGGGCTGGATATTTCAACAAGAAAACGACCCAAAACTCTGCTCAAAATCTACTCTGGCACTTATGCAGAGGAACAAGTACAATGTTCTGGAATTGCCATTCCAGTCCCCAGACCTGAATATCATTGAAAATCTGTGGGGTGATTTGAAGTGGGGCTGTCCATGCTTGGCAACCATCAAACCTAACTGAACTGGAGATATTTTGCAAGGAGGAATGGTCCAAAATACCTTCATCCAGAATTCAGACACTCAATACAGGCTATAGGAAGCATATAGAGCAGGGGTGTCCAAACTTTGCTCTCCAGAGGTTTTGGAACTACATTTCCCATGAGGCTGTTATTTCTGCTAAAGGAGGCTCTACTAAATATTGATGCAATATTTCTGTAAGGGTGCCCAAATTTATGCACCTTCCTAATTTTGTTTGGATGCATATTGCACATTTTCTGTTAATCCAATAAACCTCATTTCACTACTAAAATATTACTGTGTCCTTCAGTTATTTGATAGATCAAAATGAAATTGCTGATCCAAACACCCAATTATTTATAAATGAAAATTATAGAAATTGTCAGGGGTGCCTAAACTTTTGTATACAACTGTATATGAGCACCTGTTCAAATTGGCTGTGCTTTCTCACTCCCATTCTTAAAGGGACATTAAACACTATATAAATTCTAGATAGAATGATGCATTTAAAGAAAAGATTAGTCTGAGAATAACTTGTAGATGTATTTTTTATTCATTAGTTATTGTCATTAGTTGTTTAAATATTGACAAAATAAGTGTAACGTTTTAGTGTCTATAAAACAATGGGGGCTGCCATGTTGTAACTTAGGTTACCTTCTCTGCTGTGGCCAATTAGGGACAGATATAAATAGGTCACTAGAGTGCACAGCAAATGGCTGCGTGGAATATAACAGTGTTCTGCACTTCCATTGCTAACAGGAACTGAAAAGCTCACAATTTCAGAATGGGATTACAGGAAAAGGGGACAAAATACATAATGAAAGTATATTGCAGACTTCTTTTTATGCATGTGATGTTTCATTTTATGTTACCATCTCAAAGTGTTTAATGTCCCTTTAATTTGAGTTTAATTTATTTTTCCACCTCTCATTTTCATAGATTTTCTATAGCCACTAGTGAGGTATTCTAATGTTCAATTTAGTTGGCTGTTTAAACTAGCAAAATCAGCTATTTCCAATGACAAAATAATAGTAAAGGAACATGTTTTGCACAGTTTAATGCATCACAATAGGTAAAATAGATCATTGGGATTTATTAGAGTTTGAAATAAAAGGACATATCTCCTGGTGTGTTGGATCTACAATATATTTATGTATCATGAAATAAAGAAGGTTTCTGTACATCATATCTCAGTAGAATGGTAGATTTGTGAGCAAGCAAGCTTATATTCACACTCTTTCTGTACAAGCCATTGTCATTGTGCCCATTGGAAGATGCTGCAGTGTGTGACTTAAGATATAACTGTATTTCCAACAACAGAACAGCTCCCACACACATAGAATTCCAAGAAAGAATTCCATAGCTGCTGTTTTGCTCTTCAGATTCAGCATTATCTTTTCTGTTTAAATTGGTCTCTAATGACAATACATTTGATTTATAAAGCAGTAGGTTTGGTATTTTTTCACAGCATCACAGAGTAAAGGGAATTCATTGATAGTTCGTTCAATGCTGTCTTAATCAAACTGACATATCTCTCTCCAGTGACTTTATTAATCCAGACTGAAGGAGTGAATGTAAACACCCCCTCAGGAACAAAGGGATCTTATCAGTTAATGTACTGCCACAGTATACAAAAACTAATAAATACAATACTGCAAAGCAATGATACAAGCGCTTTATTGTCTAAATCAAATACTCTGACACAAAAGTCATGACAAGGCTTCCCATTTAAAGTGGCTGCTACTGATCTGCACATCCTCAAACCAGCTACCAGTGAAACTAAATTACAATTAATAGCACATTTATATAAAATGTATTAAACACAAAAGAGAATAGATAGTAGTATTTTGTGCAGTGTGCTAATATTATTAATAATTCATTACATTTATATACAGTATATATATATATATATATATATATATATATATATATATATATATATATATATATATATATATATATATATACATATATATATTTCATGTGTGTGTACATACACACACACACACACATATATATATATATTATTACCAAATTCCGTAGTGATGGGTACAATGATAGGGGTATACAATGACAAGGGTTTTTTGATAAAATACAAAACATAACAAAACTAAACAAATCTACTACAGGAGGAAGAGGGCCCTGCTCCGGAGAGCTCACGGTCTATATATATATATATATATATATATATATATATATATATATATATATATATATATATATATATATATATATATATATATATATATATATATATATATATATATATATATATATATAAAGAGAGATAGCACACACATACACCCCCCCACACACACACACATATATATATTCACATATACACATACATTATATATATACTCACACATATTTATATATATGTATGTGTTTATATATCTTTATATATATATATATATATATATATATATATATATATATATATATATATATATATATATATATATATATATATATATATATATATATATATATATACCGTATATATGTATATATACACACACACATATACAGAGACACGCATGCATATGTTTGCTGTCTGTATTGATTGGAAAGTAATTAATGAAAATAAAGTTGTCTGGTTCTATTGACCTCCAGTAACTGGAATATAAATGTCAATTGCTGTCTATGGAAGTAAATCAATGGTAAGATTAAATTTCACTAAACAATTTTACTGTCATTGCAACTTTAATGCTGAAGAATACCACAAAGTATAACACCTATATATTTGCAGAGAATGAAAAACAGAAACTTATTTTATGTGAGAACTAAGTAATGCAGTTTTTTTAAATTGCTTGCTCTCGGGTAAGGTCCTAGCCCCTTATTAACTGTAACTATAGCTTACGTATAAAACTGTAATAATATAATTCAATCTATATTATTTTCTCTTTTTTTAATGTTCTAAGCCACGATCTATCATAAAAGAACACAATAATAATATGCTGATGGTCAATTAAGTAGCTTTCTGCTTCTATATATTGCATTTGCAGTTTAATGTAACAAAGTATCCATTCCATTTTTTTTAGATATAAACGAATATAAAATACTATTTAGTATAAAATTATATCACCATCTATTGTTTTCTTAAAAAACTAAAATATGCATTTGAAACAAACTTAAAAAAAGGCTCATGTGAATCCTAAATATAGCTGATCTGTGATTTTACTGGATGAATAGTTGTTGTTTTTTCCTCAATAAGTAAGGAAATATACAGTTACACTTTCAATTAGAAGTGTGGGATAAGTGATAGTTTCTTGCCAAAAAAAAAAATCACATTGTGAAGATAAAAGCTAAGATATATAGTGAAGATATTTAGGAGATATTCTAAATCTTCAGACAGTTGAGTGGCCTGACTCCTTGGTCAAATTTAAACTGCCTTAGGGCTACTTCGTTTCTCAGTCATGTTATTTAAAAAAAAAAAAAATCAAATCATACACAATAACTAGTACATATCAACAAAAATAATCAACTGATCAATTAAATACAAGATATATGTGTGCATGTATATGTGAGTTTTTATAAAATTCACAGTCACACAGTATATCAAATCTTAAACTAATAAATGTTTTTATTTTTTATAAGTATCTTATTAGAATATAATATATCTATCGGTCAGTTAATTTGCATACATTTATTTAAAATTAATGCAACTCCTTAAATTAAACTTGTTAGGTGATACCCCAATATATATATATATATATATATATATATATATATATATATATATATATATATATATATATATATATATATATATATATATATATATATATATTTATTTAATCAATTAATTATATGGGAATTTATTTGAAATAAATGTGTTTTATATAAAATGTTTCCTTTTGCGTTGATGTTCAAAGTTTTTGGTAAAACTGGCACTACTATAAAATAAATGTTTAATTAAAAAATAATTGTACAATTGGTTTCTTCTCTTTTATTATGCGTTTTTGTTTTTTGTTTTTGTTTTTTTAGTAGTAAAATATATTTTGGTATTTATGTAGATAAAAAACATTAAGATATGTGTTGGACCAGGATAAAATAATTGACTTTTTCTTTAGAATAATATAGTTCGATGGATGAATATGAGCTTCAAAAATGTGCAAATTTGCTGTCTTTATAACAGTGCTGGGGGCAGTGGATATTTTTCATATAAACTCTACAATACATGTTTCTTCGTCTTGGAATAGCAAGAGTTAAACTCAGTGATTTCAATTCTGATACATGTCAATCTATATAGGCAAGAGCCAGACCTGACTTCGGATGGCTATCAAGAAATAGAGTTTTGAGAAAAATAAAAGGTCTACGTGAAATATGTCCCTTTTATGCCCCCTCCTCAGAGATATACAGTTAACAGCACCCAGAACCAACCAATATGGATTTTGTAGAAGAATAACAAATATTATTTTGTAGTAAGCACCACGTTTGGGGTAAAAATACAAGCAATAAAGTGAGATTAAACGTGTGTGTATATATATATATATATATATATATATATATATTTTTTTTTTTTAACAAAGTTGACAAAAATATTTTAAGCAAAATGTACTAATTTAACTAATACTAACTGAATTTTGCATCTAATATTTTTGTTTAATTTTTGTTTTTGTTTTTCTAATAAATCTCCATTTACTTGGAATTCTTATGGAGGTTTGTATTTAGCAACCAGTAATGATAGAGAACAGTGAATATCTATGTATGAACTGTGCACAAACTTTTCGTCCATGCAAAAAGTATTTTTAACACACTTTATTGCTATATATAATGTCTCTTTAAAGTATTTAAATGGGATTTTGTCAAGAAGTCAGCCAAGCACACATATATTGTTTACCTGGCTGGCAATGGTGTGGAAAACTTGCCACACTTTAAATAAACCTTGAAAAGTGAGGAGTAATGTTTTTTTTTTTTTTTTAAACAAAGCAACAATGTATCTGGAATGACGTAAAACATGAAAGGTTACTTAAAGGGCCACTAAACCCAAAATCTTTCTTTCATGATTCAGATAGAACATACAAATTTAAACAACATTACAATTTACTTCTATTATTTATTTTACTTCATTTTTGAGATATCCTTATTTGAAGAAAAAGCAATGCACATGGGTGAGCCAATCACATGAGACTTCTATGTGCAGCAACCAATCAGCAGCTACTGAGCATATCTAGATATGCTTTTCAGCAAAGAATATCAAGAGAATAAAACAAATTAGATAATAGAAGTAAATTAGAAAGATGTTTAAAAATGCATTCTCTTTCTAAATCATGAAAGAAAAAATGTGGGTATCATGGCCCTTTAATAATGTGCAGAACTGCGTTTTAAAAAATAAAATAAAATAAAAAGACATATTGTTAACACTTTATAAGCATGCCATTTCATCAGTTTTCATACCCTCAATAGACACATTGTTACTTCTGTATATTTTCTTTTTAATTTATTGTTAAAAACTTAAAATGAGTTAAAAAGGGTATAAACTATCACAGATCTAGGGTTACCCAACTAAATGCTGTTATGCCATTTCCACTGGTTATACATTTTTAGTGATCTCAATATATATCAAGCAATAAGAAAGACTAAATAATCTGGACATATGTGTAGAAGTGAAATGTTTTTTATTGACTAGAGCACCAGGAATTAACCCTTATCTTCCCGGGGAAATCAGTGTTCATAACAGAATGTTTGTAGTCTACCATCGACTTAACCCTTTAGCTTCATAAATTAAAGGTCAGCATTTTTGTTTCATTTCTGCATGACCGAGAGTGCTGTAAGTGCACTCTTTGGAAGCCAAATAGTTAAATGAATGAAGTGAAATGGTTTGTAAAAGAGCTAGTCCCTAACTGGAATCCACAGCTGTAAGTCTGCAATTAAAGATGAGAGGGGACCCCTTGAAACCTTCGTCAGCTCCTCTTCTCCATTTGAGTGTTTCTCCTCTTCCTAACCACAAGAAGTTTGGTTGATGGAGCTGGCGCCACAGGGTTCCCAGAAGACTTCACAAGTCAAAAGCTAGGCAGGTAGGGCTTGAAATGTGATCCTCATAGACAGGGGATTCAGGAAGGGAGATCCAGGCAGACAGAGAAGAGATCAGACCTCCTTATACACTTACACTGTGTCCATCACTGACTCAATTGGCCTTTCAGTTAAGGTGCCTCCTTTCTACTTGTATACACCTTAAAGAGAAAAGGAAATCCTTCTTCTTCCATTAATTCCCAATTGTGCAGTAATTGCATTTTGCTTCAATCCATAATCTGCCACCGTTACAAACATATGCATAAAACCTTATATATGTTCCACGGTCTTTTGTAAGTGTAAAAAGTAACCAAAATACAGGCACAAATCGTGTTTCTTTATTAGCCCCTTTCCAATCAATATCAATTATCTTTCTATGCAATTTCACTATTTATCTCTCTTTCTCTATTATCTATCTATCATCTATCTATCATCTGTATGTCTATCTATATATCGATATATTTATCAATCTATCTATCTATCTATCTATCTATCTATCTATCTATCTATCTATCTATCTATCATCTATCTATCTATCTATCTATCTATCTATCTATCTATCTATCTATCTATCTGTCTGTCTGTCTGCTGTCTCTATCTATTTAGCTATCTATCTAAACAATATTCTGTTTATCTCTCATATTGTGTCACACATTGTTATTAAACAAATGTTTTGTATTTTTCTGGTAAGTGTCATTTTACCCTGATTGCCATTGTCACAAGGTTGACAAAAAATAGTTATAATTATTTATTCAAATTAAATGGACCTTTGGCAGCTGTAGTGAACTAGATACAATGGGCAGCTCTATATGGAAGCGTTCAATAATTGAGTTTGATTTTGGGACTTCAGTCGGTTAAAGTGAATACTGTATCTGTTGGCAGATGGGGAACAATTCCCTTAAAGTATTTGAAAAAACACTTTCCAAAATCTGCTGCCATATGGCACGGCAAGGGCAAGTGGGTGAGAGAAAGTGAGAGAGAGATAGAGAGAGAGAGAGAGAGAGAGAGAGAGAGAGAGAGAGAGAGAGAGAGAGAGAGAGAGAGAGAGAGAGAGAGAGAGAGAGAGAGAGAGAGAGAGAGAGAGAGAGAGAGAGAGAGAGAGAGAGAGAGAGAGAGAGAGAGAGAGAGAGAGAGAGAGAGAAAGAATGAAAGAAAGAAAGAAAGAAAGAGATAGAGAGAGAAAGAGAGAGATAGAGAGAAAGAGAGAGAAAAAGAGAGAAAGAGAGAGAAAGTGAGAAAGAGAGAAAGAGAGAGAGAGAGAGAAAGAGAGAGAAAGATAGAGAAAAAGAGAGAAAGAGAGAGAGAGAGAAAGAGAGAGAGAAAGAGAGAGAGAGAAAGAAAGAGAGAGAAAGAGAGAGAGAGAGAGAGAGAGAGAGAGAGAGAGAGAGAGAGAGAGAGAGAGAGAGAGAGAGAGAGAGAGAGAGAGAATTTAATTAGGAAAGATTAATAGATATAGTTTTTAGAGAGAAACTTTTACACAATTAATATTCTTCAGTTTCCTTTATAATCTGCACAGGTTGATAATGGAATTACTGTTAGGAAATACAAAAATATCATTATGTAATTGCAAATGAATATGGTAGTTTCTGTCGTTTTAATTATATAAGAGAAGGGAAAATGTTCTTTAAATTATTTACCTAAGAGTGAAAATGCTCTAAGATTCGCTAATGGGATGACAAGCCTCTGAATCAGGGAAGCAGATCGTTCTATGAAATTTTAATGTCGGTCAATTGCTGGACAAAAAAAAGGGTCTGGTATGAAATATTCATATATTAATGCGTTATGTTAAAAGAAGAAGCCTAAAGCGTCCCCAACAGCTCTTTGTAAGGCACTCATAGCTATCCAGCAAAGACATTACATGATCACAAACTCATGTCAATCATATAAGTTTTCTAATTTTATCTATAGCAGATATCCAACTTTTATTTATATATATATATATATATATATATATATTACAATTTTTTTTATTATTATTTAGACAGCTATATACCACTTGCTACTTAGAAGCCTGAAGACTGCACCTGCATTATATAGACATTAATTGTTTAATTGCAAAATATTGTGATCAGATGTCCTTAATAATATCGTTACTATAATAAATGATAGGCCCCCTGGGTTTGCTAAGAGTAGAGACTGGTGGAAGAACCAAGTCATGGGACTGGATTTTAAAATATTTTATTTATTTATATCAAAGATGTCCAATTTAGAAATCAAAATACACCACTATGAACCAGGATAGTATATATTTGCGTATATATATATATATATATATATATATATATATATATATATATATATATATATATATATATATATATATATATATATATATATATATATATATAAAAAAAATAAGTTGATTGGTAGATAGAGATAGATAGATAAATAGATAGATGATAGGTGATAGATAGATAGATAGATAGATAGATAGATAGATAGATAGATAGATAGATAGATAGATGATATAGACAACACCGAGCTGTAATAAGTTTGATTGTGATGGGGTATTATCTGCACTTAGAAGTATGCTAAACACAAAATATATACCCATCATACACTTAAAGGCACTCGCAAGTGTTGAGATGAGTCTATGTATGTTATTGTTAAATACTCATACAATAAATTTACTATAATCGCAATCACTCATAAAGTTTACACAAAAAGTGACCATTATAATGACTCTTATTACTTGTAAAAAATACTATAAGATAATTAATACTGATACTCACTTGATTTTAGTACCTGCTAATAATATATATATATATATTGTGTTTAAGAAATGATTTCGCCTTGGTTCAAGTGGATGGAATTAGGACAGTTTTAGAGGGGAGAGATAATGGTACTATAGAAAAACAAAGAGAAACAGCTAGAGATGGAAAAGAATAACTAATTATTGCCTAAGGGTTTTGTAAGGTCTTCTGGCTTAATGTCATTTTATCTGACCTTTAATCATTGCAGTGTCAGATTGCAAGGGTTGTGATATGACTAGACTCTACAACTTAAAGCAGTTAGTTTGTAAACAAACTAAATCTCTAATTAGGAATAAAATAACCAGAATTAATAGGCTCTGAAAGTCCTGCCAACTAGAGTTAGAAAACCTCTTATGCTAACAGATAAGGTACAGATACAAGCTGATACGTTGTGTAGAGGTTTTCAAAGTCCTTAGAAAATGTGTGCAAGTGAAGATCATTATATTATTCAAAATAAACCTACTATTTAAATATGGAAATTACAAACAAGATAAAGAGATGAACAACCGTATGTGGAATCTTTCTAACAAGATACCATAACATTGGATCATTACTCAAGTCTTAATTACACAATTGAAAGGTAATTGACATAAATTGCATTCGTAAGATATATTACCTCTTGTAAACCAAATTATGGTGATAACAGCTTATCAATTTATGCAATTTTCGTAGTGTCAACATGATATCCTGCCCTCTATTATTTTCCCAAGCTAGATTTCTCTTGTGGGTATTTTCAATTAAAATATTTTACAGGGTGATTGGTGTAATCGTTTATTATACTTTATATGAGTTTTTAAAGCTGTATTTGCAGGGTTTTAATTTCGAATTTGTGTAAACAGGATATAGATATATATATATATATATATATATATATATATATATATATATATATATATATATATATATATATATATATATATATATATATATATATATTATACATACAAATATATTTACAAGTGTGTGTGGTGTATATGTATGCATTGGTGTGTGTATTTTTATTTAGATCACTTATCAGAATTAATGTAAAGTTGTGTACACTGTATACAATATTTTTCCCATGATAAATATAGTTAGGTTTATAATCTCTCTCTCTCTCTCTCTCTCTCTCTCTCTCTCTCTCTCTCTCTCTCTCTCTCTCTCTCTCTCTCTCTCTCTCTCTCTCTTATATATATATATGTCTGTCTATCGTCTAAATATGTAATCTATATTATTTATCTATCTATCATCTATCCATCCATCCATCTATGTCTCTATCTGTCTGTCTGTATGCCTGTCTATCTATGTATCTATCTGTAATCTATTTATCTTTCTATCATCTATCTATTTATCTATTTATCTATTTATCTATTTATCTATACATCTATCTATCTGTCTATATGTCTGTCTATCATCTGTCTTTTATCTATCTATTAATCTATCTATTTATTTATCTATCGATCTATCTATCATCTATCTATCTATCTATCTATCATCTATCTATCTATCTATCTATCTATCATCTATCAATATCTCCAAACTCACAATCACTTTTGATTGTACACATAATAGTACACTGTGACTAATACAATCATTGGTGGCTGCCTCTGCTTCTAGAAAAAAACAAGTACGGCTATAAAGAAAGAAAGAGACACTGCACATGTTGGGTTGACTTGACT